>NW_018251560.1:0-20556 GCF_001263595.1 Phalaenopsis equestris | reverse complement strand
CTCATGTGGGGGGGTGGGGGGGAACGGGGGGAGAAAGAAAAATTCATTTTTAAAGAAAGAAACTTAATATTTCTTGTCATCGCTTAACTATATTTTCAAATTTTTTAAATTTAACATGACCTTTGCATGACCTTTGGTATATGACCTTTGGTATAAGGGGATAACTTTAGATAACTATATTTATGTTTCTAAATATATACTAAACTTAAGTAAAAATTTTCAATAATAAAGGTTAATTTGAGAGAGTAAGATATTTGGTATAAGAGAAAAAGACTATGTTTTTCTATTTAAAGTACAAAAATTTATATTTTTGAAGTATTAAAAATTATAAAGATTCATGTAAGAAGAAAAGATTAAACTTTATGAAATCAAATATTTATAAGGTAAGAAATGCTTTGAGTTTCAAATTTAAGGAAAGAAAAGTGAAGTTCAAAATCATTAAAGGCTCTCCAGATATAGTAATCCTCATATAAAAAAAGAAAAAAATAAGATTGAAAATGATCCTAAAAAGAAAAGAAAAGAAAAAGATAATGTGGGGAGAAGTTTGAGGAGATGCCTAATTAAAAATTGGCTTCACTTGAATCAACTTTAAAAAGAAGGCCTGACTACATTTTCTAAACTTATATTTGGTTATTAACTTATTTAATAGTAATGTTTCATGAAGTTCTTTTCATATGAATACTCTAAGTGGCTTTAATATGACAATTTGCATTTTTTCTTGAAAAGAATAGAGAATCATAAATCTTAGACTTGATTGTTGGATATTCTTCTATCTTTGGTAATAATTGGAGTTGTTTTGAATTTTTCTTAAGTTATGCTATTGTATTTAGTGGAAATCTAGAAGTTAAATTCTTTACCAAAAGTCATATTTTTAGTGGTAAAGAAGTTACTTGAGGACAAGTAACATGTAAGTTTGAGGGATTTTGATATAACAAATATATATTCATTTTTAGACCCATATTTTATACTCATTTTGGTGACATTACATTTTAATGGAAGGTATTTTTAATATTTTCTTGTAGGTTGTTGAATTTTAGGACCTGGAGAAAAAAAGAAGGAAAAAGGATGAAATTGAGAGTCAAAATGGAGATGTTAAAAATTTGTTCAGCGTCGACGACACCAGACTGGGCGCGAGATGTTAAAAATTTGTTCAGCGTCGACGACACCTTTTGACAAAGAGCAACGAATTAAATTGTAGACCAGTGTCAGTTCAGACCCTACTTCTAGAAGATTCAACAAATTTAGATGCTTTTGATGAGTTTTTGGATGCACTATTGGAGAACAAACTTTAGGCTCTATTTGGGGCCTATATTGATTAGAAAATGGGCTCCTTTTTTGCCATTCCTCACCTAAATTCATTCTCTTACATACCATACACTTTTCAATCTTCATTCCACCACCATTTTGGAGTTTATTAATGATTTTTCTTTAAGAATTTAGAGTTTTTGTGTTGAGATTCAGTGTGAATCTTTCTCTAAGAGTGTTGGAGAAGGGGAAAAGTGAGAGATTTCTTCTTCCTACATTTCCTAGGAAAGGCTACAAGGGATTTGCTTTGAGAAAGAGTTTCAAATAAGTGTTGTTTGTTTTTTTAGTTGTGTATGAACCTTCTTTTATATATGAAATTTGTGTTTTGTTGTATTTTTCTCATGAAGTCTGAGTAGTTTCCTTTATCTTTCTCTTTACTCTGACATATGGTGAAAAGAAAAGATAATATGGATGTGCCAATGTTAAAATATAAAATAAATTGTGATGAATTTTTAACTCCAAACTTAATTTACTTTTTGATTAGGCTAATTGAATTGTTAAAATTTGTTGTGAAACATATGATCTGGGAAATAGAGTATGAGTTCTACAATAGAGTTGTTCTACAATAGAGTTAGGATCACATTTAATTCCATGAAGGAGAATTTCGTTCATGAAATTAAGTGAAAATAAATAGAGAAATATACATATTGGGAATATAATTGGAGATTTTAGGGTGACTGACTAAAATCCCCATTTCGGTCTTAGTGTTTAAGAACTAAAGTGAGAGTTAGCCTTCAGGTGAAGGGAAGTGGGAGCCAGTATTCTCCTGGCCTAGGCACGGATTTAGGGACTAAACCTGAGATTAGCCAATGATTTTCTATAACGCTATATCAGGGTAGAGAACTAAAACTACTCCTATTTAGCACAATACATATTAAAACCATTTATCCCATCTCATTTTACCAAAGGCTCATTGTAGTGGGAAAGATGTTTTTTCACATAAGAAATCTTCATCACATAAACATAGTTTAAAAGTTTTGTAGTTAACGTTTAAACTTTGCATTTCAGTTTTTCTAATAGTTAAATAATTTTGTTCTGATAATATCTCAAAATTTGAATTTAGTGACAAGAATTTCGTTTTACTTTCTGTGAATTGCTTAGTTAATTTGTCATTTCAAATTTAAACCTTCCCCGTGGGATCAATATTTGGGGCTTAAATAGACAGTTTAAATAGACGCTTAAATAGACAGTCTTTTATTACTTGATAACGATACGTATACTTGCATAGAATCCCAACATTAATTTCTTAAATTTCTTATTTATAAAAGATTACATCAAGCTTTTGGCACCATTGCGTAACGGAGTCAACTTTATCTATTTTGCATAACTATATTCTTGGGATCAGTGATACACCTAATATATATAGCATTTTTAGACACATTTTTATACTTTTTTTTTAAATAGTGCTTTAATGTAAGGTATTTTTGTTTTTTTCTTGTAGATACAAGTAAAAATAGAAAAAAAACACTTAAAGGAGAGAAAAAAGGATCAAATTTGGAGTTTTGGCGCCTAAGCGCCAGATCCGGCACAGCGTTTTGGCGCCTAGGCGCGAGATCCGACACTCAAGCGTCGGTTAAACAGAGAAGGTTGCGCCTAAGGGCCGAGACACCGCGCTTAAGCGCCAGTGACAGTTACTAGACGAGTAAAATCGGTTTTCATGAATTTCGAAGAGGTTTTTGAGGCGCCCATTGGTTTAATAGGTGGTTGTAACCACCATGGACGAAAATTATCATGGATGGATGCATCTCTTAGACAAATACATTGAATCAACACACATTTTGAGATCCCAAGGCACCTCTAGGAAAACTATAAAAGAAAGAGGAGAGGACTTAGAAAAGAGTCCTGAAAATATTGGCAAGTTTTGAAAGTTCTTTTCTGGGGAGTTAGCTCAGAGAGATTTTCAGGAACAACTTTTTATTTACTTTATCCTTTTTGTTATTTTGTTTTGAGTGATTGTAAAAGAGAAGAGATTCAAAGAAACTTCAGGAGTTTGGTGGAGGACTTGAGATAAGTTTTTATCTTCTTGTTTTAGACTAATTTTGGTTTTAATTGAGACTTGTTGTTGGTTTGACAATGATTTCTTCTTTTAAACTATAGTGTAGTTTTGTTTTCTCTGTGGATTCTGAGTAGTTTTCTTTATCTTTCTTCTTAAAATGATAAGTAATTAAGTTTTTGATGGAAGTTGTGGAGAGTATTGATCTTTAATGTTGGAAGAAGTTGTGATGATTTAAATCCATGTACTTCATTTACTTCTTGATTTGGTTAATCCATATGTTAAAATTTGTTGTGAGAACATTTAAGAAATGGGCTGGTATTGTCTCAGTCAACAATTAGAAAGAATCACATGAGGTTGTATGAATGAGAATGTAGCTCATATGATTGAGTGCAAATAAATAGAAAAATATTCATTAATGGGAGTAGAGTTAGAGGAATTTAAAGTGACAGGTTAAAGCCCCCAACTTGGTTAATTGTTTTAGGTTCTGATACAAGAATGTTAGCCCACATGTGGAGGGAATTGAGAGTACTCTAGAGTGAGAGCTAGTATCTTCCCTGCCTAGCCGATCTTAAAAACTATTCAAACATTAAATTAGCCAATGTTCTTTATAGCATCTCTAGTAAGGGTGAAGAATATTATTGCTTCTATTCGTCACAACACAATTTGTATATTTTCACAACAGAATTCCTATACTTAAACTTATTACTGATTCAAGATAAGAAGAAAGATATTTTCATATTAAGTACTTTCCTTCTTCAAAAACTTTAGTTATCTTTTTACTGTTTAGGTAAAATATCAAAAGTACCAAAAATATTTAAATTTTAAATTCCTGCAAAAATTGTTTTTAGTTTAAGTAATTATCTTTTTCAAAATTAGAAAAACTTACTAAAAAGTGGATATTGTATAATCTTCCCTATGGGTTCGATATTCAGGTCTTAATAAAAAAATCCTATATTACTTGATAATGATACGTATACTTGAGTATACTTGCTTAGTATCCCAATATAAATATATATAAATTAAAAAGTTAAATTCCTATTTTTCTTCAGAATCAAGCTTTTGGTTTTGTTGCAAAATTTGGAAATATACGTGAAAAATACCATCAGAACTATTGTTATACTGTGCATAAGAATTGTGCATCCGTGTATCAAGTTTTTGGCGTCGTTGCCGGGGATTAAAATTTTGAAGTAGTAGTGTCAACTTCATAAATCCTTACAGATACAAAATATCAAGATCAAGTTTTTGGCGCCATTGCTGTGGAAGAAAACTAAGTAAATTTCTACTTTTAGAAAGACTTATTTAAACTTTAAATATTGTATCTTATTTTATATGTTTTATTTTATTTTATTTTATTTTATGTTAGTGTATGTGTAGTTCAGTATGTGTAGTTCAAAGTGTATGTGTAGTTCAAGTTCTCAAGGACTAGTGCCCAACAATTCTAAATTAGAAAGAACTATTAGAAAAACAAAAATAACCAAAAAAATTAAAAATTTTGAAAAATCCCAAAAAATTATAGAAATGGCAAACAAAAATTATCAAAATACTGAAATTCATCAAGAGTTTAGACTTTTAAGAGATTATGTAAATCCTACTGTATATGAACTTCATTTTAGTATTCAAAAACCTATTGTAGTGGCTAATTCATTTGCATTTGAGCTAAACCTGCTATTATCCAAATGGTATCAAATAATCATTTTGGGGGATCACCAACTAAAGATCGAAATTTACATCTTACCAATTTTCTAGAATTATGTGCTACATTTAAATACGATGGTGTTTCAGATGATGCCATAAGAATTAGGTTATTTCCTTTCTCACTGAGGGATAAAGCTAAGATGTGGTTGACTTCTTTAGCACCTAGACCTATCAAAACTTAGGGTGATTTATCACAAAAATTCCTTGATTAATATTTTCCACCATAAAAAACTATGAAGCTTAGAAATGATATTACATCTTTTAATCAGTTTGAAGGGGAATCTATTTATGAGAACGATTTAAAGAACTCTTAAGAAAGTGTCCACACCATGTTATGCCAGATTGGTTAATTATTCAAACCTTTTATAATGGATTAATTGGTTCTCTTAGATCTATTATTGATGTCGCTGCTAGTGTTTCCTTGATGTCAAAACCATTTCATGATGCTTATGCTTTAATTGAAGAGATGGCTACCAATAATTTTCAATGGCCTTCTGAGAGGGTGAATCAAAATAAAGTAGCCAATCTTCATGAAATTGATGCATTTACTATGTTAACAAATTAAGTTGCTACAATTTCAAGGAAAGACCAATTTGGAATGAATTTTTCTCAACCAGTTTCTATGATAGAAGATAATTCATTAGGTCAAATGATAGATTCTCAAACATCATTAGAAACTTTAAATGTCATAAATAATAAGCAAAATAACCCATATTCCAATTATTATAAGCCAAGTTGGAAGAACCATCCCAACTTTAACTGGAATAACAATTTGGGTGGTAATAATCAGCAATGGGGGGAAACCAAGTAAACCCATTGGAAACCTGGAACAACCAAGGGAATAATAATTATAGATCTACTTATCCTCCAGGAATCAACAATAATACATAATTTAAGGATAAGAAGTTGTCTATAGTAGAAGTGATGTTACAAATAGGTAATCAGTTACAAAGTCAAGGAGCTACAATTAGAAATATTGAGAATCAACTTGGGCAAATTACAAGTTCATTAAGTATTAGATCCCAAGGAACACTTCTTAGTAGTACTGAATCAAATCCAAAAGACCAGAATAAAAAGCAAGTTAAAGCCGCACAACTTAAAAGTCGAAGAGAGTTAGAAGGTGAGGTTCAAAAAGAGATTGAAGTAGAGAGAGAAGAAATTGAAGAATCAAAAGAGGCCACTCCGAAGGATTCTGAAAGACCTATTTCTCCATCAAAAATTGATTTAGAAAAATTAACACCTTCATTTCCTCAAATATTTCGACAATAGAAGTTGGATAAGCAATTTTCAAATTTTCTACAAATATTTAAGTAGCTTACAATCAATATTTCATTTGCTGAAGCATTAGAACAAATGCCAAGCTATGTAAAGTTTATAAAGGATATTCTCAACAGAAAAATAAAAGTTTGAAGATAATAAAAGTTTATAAAGGATATTCTCAACAGAAAAAAGAAAGTTCGAAGATAATAAGACTCTAGCACTTAGTGAGGAGTGCAGTGCTATAATTCAAAAGAAACTTCCTGAAAAGCTTAAAGATCCTGGGAGCTTTACAATTCCATGTGCAATAGGAGACAGACTTTATGGGAAAGCTTTATGTGATTTATGTGCAAGCATTAACCTTTTGCCATTATCAATATTTAATGGGTTGGGAGTAAGAGAAATAACCCCTACTACTGTAACTCTGCAGTTAGCAGATCGTTCAATAACCTATCCTAAAGGAGTTATAGAAGATGTCCTAGTGAAAGTGGATCAATTTATCTTTTCTATTGATTTCATTAGGCTAGATATGAAGAAAGATAAAGTGATACCTATCATTTTGGGGAGAACTTTCGTAGCCACAGGAAGAGAAATGATAGATTTGAAGAAATAGGAATTAACAATGCATGTCAATGATCAAACTGTTACTTTTAACATTTCAAAATCAATGAAATACCCTGCAAAAGTTCAAGATGATGAATGCTATAGAATGGATGTTATAATATATCTGAGTGAATAACATTTTAAGCCTACTTATGAAGAAAAATCTGAAGAAAAAGATTTGGAACATGAGCAAGAAGAGGAATTAGATCAATGTGTAAATCTTTTTAAGGAATACTCAAGCTATGTTCAAGAAAGTTCTGAAATTTTGGACACGATAGACAAGGACAAATCATTTTGTCCATTTATTGAAAAACCTCTAGAACTTGAGTTGAAATTACTTCTTGAACATTTAAAATATGCCTTTTTAGGAGATTCCTCTACTCTACCTGTTATAATTTCCTTGAAGTTAACAAGGGAAGAAGAAGAAAAGCTGATGAAAATTCTAAAAAATTTTAAGAAAGCCTTCGGATGGACAATTGCTGATATTAAAGGAACTAGTCCTTCAATTTGTATGCATAAAATTAATCTAGAAGAAACTAATCAACCTAAAGTTGATCCTCAGATAAGATTAAACCCAACAATGAAAAAAAATGAGAGAGGTTGTTAAGAAAGAAATTTTAAAGTGGTTAGATTCTGGAATTATCTACCCTAATTTAAATAGTGCATGGGATAGTCCAATTCACTGTGTTCCTACAAAAGGAGGAGTAACTATAACTGTGAATGAGCATAATGAGTTAATACCTACAAGACAAGTTACAAGGTGGCGAATATGCATTGTTTATAGAAAATTAAATCTTGTCGCTATGAAAGATCATTTTCCACTACCCTTTCTAAATCAAATGCTGGATATACTTGCTGGGCATAAATACTTTTATTTTCTGGATGGATATACCGGCTATCACAAAATTCAAATATCTCCTGAAGATAAAGAGAAAACAACATTTACGAGTCCTTATGGTAATTTTGCTTTTAGAAGAATGCCCATAATGCTGCCCCTGCTACATTTCAAAGATGTATGATGTCAATTTTTTGTGATTTAATTGAAAAAGGGATTGAAGTCTTTATGGATGATGTTGCACTGTTTGGAAATTCATTTGACTCATGTTTAGAGCATTTATCTAAATTTCTTAAGCACTGTGAAGAAACAAATTTAGTGCTAGTTACCAATTTATGGTAGCAGGAGGAATTGTATTAGGTCATCAAATATCAGAAAAAGGTATAGAAGTAGATCCTGCTAAAATTCAAGTGATCACTAATGTAAGGGAAATTAGGAGTTTTTTAGGACATGCTGGATTCTACAGGCGATATATTAAAGACTTTTCTAAGATTGCTAAGCATTTATGTCATTTACTGGAGAAAGATGCAATTTTCATTTTTGATGAGGAATGCCTAAAAGCTTTTAAATTATTAAGAGAAAGATTAATCACTGCACAAATTATAGTTTCACCAAATTGGTAAATACCTTTTGAACTTATGTGTGATGCAAGTGATTATGCAATTGGAGCTGTTTTAGGACAAAGATATAATAAAATATTTACAGTTATTTACTATGCTAGTAAAAATCTTAATGAAACTAAAATTAATTATACAACAACTGAAAAAGATTTACTAGAAATAGTATATGCCTTTGATAAATTTAGATCATATTTGATTGGAACTCATTGTATAGTGCATACATATCATTTTGTTATTAAGTACTTAATGAATAAGAAGGATACTAAACTGAAACTTCGATATCAAAGTGGCAAGTCAGAAGGGTTCCAAAAATCAAATAGTAGATCACTTCTTTAGGCAGGAACAAGGAAACATTTCTATCTTTGATGATGAAATTAATGAAAATCTTCCTGATGAGAAACTCCTCGTTGTATTTGATTTAAGTGGCCAGTGATATACAAATATTGTGAACTTTATAGTTAACAATATTTTAACATTTGATATGCCATACCACAAGAGGAAGAAGTTTATTCATGATGCTAGATACTACTTTTGAGATGACCCATGCTTATACCGAAAGTGTAAAGACTAGGTAATTAAGAGATGTTTACTTTTAGAAGAGACACAAGAGGTGATTAGAAAAGGTCATGACTTAGAATATCGAGGGCATTTTACGGTTTATATAACTACTTATATGATCATACAATTAGGATTTTACTGACCTACTCTTTTTAGGAAAGTTAATAACTACATAAAGGCTTGTGATAGGTGTCAAAGAGTAGGAAATATTTCTAGAAGAAATGAGATGCCCCTCAATTATATGCTAGAAGTTGAAATATTTGATATTTGGGGATTAGATTTCTTGGGACCATTTATACCATATTTCGAAAATTTATATATTCTGTTTGCAGTAGACTATGTATCTAAATGAATAGAAGCTGTTGCTTTACCTTGATGTGATGCTCAAAGTATTACAAAATTCGATGCTCAAAGTGTTGCAAAATTTTTGAAAATGAACATATTTTATAGATTTGAGATGCTAAGAGTTATCATAACTGATGAGGGAAGTAATTTTAGAAATGTCATAATGGAGAAGTTATTAAAGAAATATCATACTACTGCTTATCACACTCAGACAAGTGGTTTGGCTGAATTATCCAATTAAGAAATTAAAAGAATTATGGAAAAATCTGTGAATCCAAAAAAAATGGATTGGTCAGCCAAACTTGACTATGCTTTGTGGGCTTATAGGACTGCATATAGAACTCTTATAAGAATGTCCCCATATAGGCTAATATTTGGGAAAGCTTGTCACTTACCAGTTAAACTTGAGCATAAAGTATATTCGACTATTAAAGAGTTCAATTATAATTTAAAAGATGATGGTGAGAAATGATTGTTACAATTAAATGAGCTTGAAGAGATAAGGAATCAATCTTATGAGAGTGGTAAGATTTATAAAAAAAAAAAGAAAATGTGGCATGATCAAAAGCTTCTTACTAAAAATTTTCAGCCAAGGCAACAAGTTTTACTATATAATGCAAGGTTAAGATTATTTCCAGGCAAACTTAAGTCCATGTGAAGGGCCCATTTGTTGTGATAAAACTTTATCCTTATGGAGCTGTGGATATTAGAGATCCTAATTCTCAGAAAATTTTAAAGTGAACGGACATAGACTGAAGCCTTACTATATAGGGGATCAACATAAATATAATGATGAAATGAGATTGGGTCAACCAGAATGAGCACTGGTTACGTCGGGCTGAAAACGTAAAACTAAGCACTTTGTGGGAGGCAACCCATAGTTATTAGTGTGTTTTTGCTCTAATTGTTGTTTTGAGTCTGATTAAGAATTTTAGAGTAGGATTTTTGAGTTTATTATGTGCTAGTAATGATTTTTAGACTTTTTTTTGGTGACCTAGACATGTTAGAATGAGAATTTGGACGTTAAGTTGCCTGGTGCAAAAATGTGCATTGGCGCTTATGCGCCAGATCCGACACTTAAGCGCGGCAGTTTAATCACATGTGCAAATTTCAATTTCTAGAAGATGTAACTATAGTTTAGTTGGAATAAACGTGTCTTGAAAGTTTCTAGCTGCTCCTAAATGTTTTGAGGGATAATTAGGAGTATAAATAGAAGGGGTTTGTGAAGGAATTTCACCCCAGATTATTTTTAGCCCTAAAAGTCTAAGAAAGAGAGAGATTTAGGGAAAATGTTTTCATGGGAGATGGATTTGAAGGAGAAAGAAGAAGCCATGAAGAAGTAGTTCATTAGTCAAAGTGCACAGGAGATGTATAACGGTTTCTTAGCCTTTATTATTGAAGGGATATCGAAGATGATCAAGCAGATGGAGAATAATATATCTGTATTCGAGACTAAGGTGATCGAATTGCATGCTCATCTAGAACATATTGGGCGGCAACTTAAGATGCAATTCAACCATACTAGTTATATAGAGGTAGCGCGATGTTCTTTAAGCAAAAGTGGATCGAGGATGATAGTATTAGAGCTCGTCACCACTATCCGTTTTATCAACTCTATATTCCTGGAGAGACTACTGAGAGACAAGAACTCATTCCTTCCAATGAAGAATGACATTAAGTTAAGTGTTAGGAATTTTGTGATTGGAGTCAAGTTTTTTAAGTGTGTTAGTGTTTATGTCTTGTGTTTAGATTTTGTGTCACTTAAGTGTGTAATTGTTAATTGTAAATGTGTGTTAAGTGTTTTGTACTTAGGAAAATTTTCTCATCCAAGACTATTTTGAGAGAGAACTAAGTGTTAAATGTGTTTGTACTTGTTTGTGAATTAATATAAGTTTGTTTTAGTGAAAATTTGTGTTATTTTTAGCCTCGAATTGAATTAATTATTATGGAGAATTTTGAGAGAGAAGGGAGTTATAGGAACAATTCTTCCCAATCTTCAACTTCCATGTTATCCGGTTTCATTGTCCTCAAAGCCTTCAAAATCAGTTGTTATGCCAACAAATCTTTCACCCTTGTTTGTCACAATCCAAAGTTACTAGTTCCATCAAACTTCACCACTTCGCATTTTGTACTAGAGATTGTCATCGCAGATTAGTCCTACCACGATCTTTTCTTGTCTCCTACTCTGCAGATTCCTTCTAGGCCGAACCGTCGTGTGACCTATTTGTTGCAGAAACTTTCATGCAAATCATCCTCAAACATTCTCCTGTTGCAAGAATTTTGGTCGCAGAACCCTCGCCTAGGCTGAAACCTCTCGAACTGTTCGCAGCCTTGCTCGCAAAAACTCTCTACGTCACCGAACTCCTTAGCCATAGTCGTAAATGTCGTGATTCGCAGATTTTTGTGCTCATCCTACGCCGAACAACCCGAACCCTAGCCAATCTTTTCTGCCAAATCGTCAAATCCTTTTTTGTCCTTACTGTGTTGATCTCGTCAGTTTTAGAACTTCGATCTGATACCAATTGTTGAGAATCTTAGGACAAAAAAAAACAAGAATCGACACAAATCCAGAAAGAAAACATATAGATTAAACGAGGTTCGTCAAAGATGCATATGTCCTCAGGAGCAAATAAGCGACATTTTTTTAATTCAAAAAAAGTATAAAAGATCCATATATATAATAAAAGAGCATCTTGTGGCTCCTTACACATTAAAAAAAAAGGAGGTTACAAAAAGGACGGAAAAAGGATACCCACTAAAAGAAAATGAAAAACATATCATCCTAGGGGTTCATTTTCACACATTACAACTCCACACAACAGAGAGAGAGAGAAACAAGAAAAAAACTCCAAAATTACATGTATCCAAAACAAAAGCATACCAAAAAAAATTCATAAACCCCGCCGTAACATGTACAAAATAGTGCAAAATCAAGCTTGAGAGTTGCAAAGCCAAAAAGACATCAAAAGGAGTAGCATGAGCCTTACAATTAGCAATATAAATCTGTGAAATGCCAGAAAGCAGGACCTGTGATGAAAGTTAGAAACAAAATGGTGGCAGATTAAAATTGTAATAAAATGTATCAAGAAAAAGCCAAATTTGGGTTTAGTATTAGGTGCCATGGGCCACCAAAGTAAGGTCCAGGGCATTAAAGCACCAATGCTTCCCAAAAAACATTCAACTAAGAGCAATAAATAAACTACAGTTGGCTTTGCAAAAAAGACAGTGAGAAGATAAGGCAGCAACACATAGAGGACAATAAAAACCCTAAGGTTCCTGCTTGAGATAAAAGTGGATATTATATGAGTTAAGACTAAATTGATAGATTAGAGAAGTAAACTATTCCACAGGCAGCCAACAATTTCCTCATTGGACTTATAAAAAATGTATCCAAAATATATAGATAAGTGAAGCTCAGAGAACGCAACTTGAAACACCATCTTTGTAATAAAAGAAATTGCTCCAAACTTAAGCTCTAAACACATAAATTTTAGCCAAGACACCTCAGTCTGTAAGCAGTCCAGACAGTGAGATAAAATCAGCATAATCCACTGCCAGTCCCACACCAGAAGCTGGAGCCATGGGCCTCTAACAACAAAGATATAGCTTAAAATAGTAAAGTCAGCAGTTTCCAAATGAGAGCCTAAAACTTGTTCCAAAAAATTGGAGTCAAATGAAGCCACTACCATTTAAAGGAAAACTTAATCCATGCCTCCATAGAAATGAACAAAATGAAGTAGTAGAGCCTGCCTAAGTAGGAACCGCAAGAGGAAGAAAGAAACATTTGAAACTTAATAGATTGATTATCCAAAACCAACAAACGGATCCACGAGCCTCCAAACACAATTATAATGCTCAGCATAAAGAACCCCAGATTCTCAAAAACCACATCATGACTCGAATGAAATGGAGCCATTGGCCTCCAAAAGTTCAGAGTAGTAAAAAAGGAGAATCTTCTGCCTATCTTTGTAATAAAAGCACTACTCCAAATAAAGGTGAAAGTGAAAGAAAGAAAACATTTAAGAATAGCATTGTACAACCATCCCGTAGCCTCCAACCAAAGGCTGTTAAGATAAAAGTTAAACTCGTATATAAGGTGCAACCAAACATCACGAAGAATGAGATTATAAAAAGGGCGAGTAGGATTTTCTCCTATAATGATACCAAGATGCCCCTTCTTAGCTAACCAATCTGCAGGCCTATTCCCCTCACCGTTAATGAATGCATATTAAATTTGAAAATGATATTTAATTACCATATCGGTTGAGTAAGATAGTAATATTCCAATCAGGCTTAAGAAAGCCCATTAAGATTTAAAATAAAACTAAAGAATCAGTTTCAAGAATAATGTGAGAAAGTCCATATGAAATTGCAATTTGTAAAGCACCAAAAGAAACCCTTGTTTCTTTTTCAAGAGGAGAAGAAGCAACACAAGGGGAAGCAAGGAAAACAATGGATTTCCAATTGGCATCCCTGAACAAGCCTCCAATCTAGCATTGGTACCATTTAAGCTGTCATCAATGTTAACTTTAATCCAATCATGAGAAGGTGGAGTCCAATTAATCAACATTGGCCTCCGATTGTTCCCTGGTTGAGGAGTAATATTGACACTTCCCATAGCTTTAGTGGCTCTAAGAAAGTTAGCCCCAATGAGTACAAATAGATTATAAGGTGTATGAGGAGAGTCCTCATATTTATGGTTATTTCTTTCCACCCAAATAAACCCAAGAACAATCATCGAAAAGTAGAAGAGCTTTGTATGATATTTTTCAGAGTTTTTCCAAGTTTGAAGAATGCTTTTTAGATAGAAATTTGCAGGCCATCTTATACCAAAATAGTTCCCAAAACGATGCCATACTTCTCTAGAAAAATCACATTCATAAAGTAAATGAGTGGGGGATTATGCTTCCTTCTTTGAAATATAGCAAAACGATGCAATTTTCAAACCTTTCATCTTCAAAATATCATCAAGGGGAAGTAGATTATGGAACAATCTCCAAATGAATAAAGAGATAGAGGGAGAGATAAAATGGTGCCAAATATACTTACACCAAATCCACTGAGGGTAAGTGTATAAATTAGTGTAAAGCATCTTAGTAGTAGAAACTGTAGCATGGGATTTCCACATAGGAACATCTCTAGATTCAGTTTTACGTGGAATAGTTGCAACTAAGGAAGAACTTTCACCAATTAGAGACCATAGTTTGGGTATGTTCCGGTTGCAATCAATCCAAAAATTCCTAACAAGAAGATCATCATCATTAGTAGCATGAGGCAATCTCAACAAAGGAGTAGAACCCCAATGATCATTCCAAAATGAAATTTTCCCCTCTCCCACATCCCAAAAAATGAAATGAGAAGCCATCTCACGAGCAAGAGTGATAGCTTTTCAAATTGTAGAGTCTCCTACTTTCCAGGACACAACAGAAGGATGAGTATTCATGCAATATTTATGATGAGGAAATTGAACCCATAAAGAATCTGGAGATCTCAATTTGTACCAAAGCTTACACATGTTTATATCAATCATTTCCTTAAGGTTTTTAATCCCAAGCCCCCCCAGAGATAGTAGCTTTACAAACCTTCTTTCATTTAGCCTAAATCTTAGAAGATCTATTCCCCCGCCAAAGGAATTTATTAAATAGAACATCAAGAGTAGATTGGGTAGACTTCTTAATTTTTAGCACCTGCATAGAGTATAAGGGATTGCTACATAAAACATTTTTAAGAAGAGTAAGCCTTCCACCATTAGACAAAAAAGTATTTCTCCAATCATTGATATTTGATTTAATATTATCCACAACATCATCCATCTGAGTTAGTTTTTTCCTTCCCCTGAGTAGATTAACCCCGAGGTATTTTAAAGGTAGCTTTGAAACCTTACACCCGGTGTAATCAGAGGCCCAATTTTCAATGTTGTTATTCACCTTGTTGCCAAAATAAATAGTGCATTTAGCCAAGTTAAAAAGAAGGTCAGAGGCATCCTGAAACTCTTTAAGCAGAGTCATCATTGCTTTAATAGTAGGTTTACTGGCATTAGAAAATAAAATGACATCATCCGCATAGGCAATGTGACTAATAAGAGTTTTTTATTTATGAGAGTATTGGAAATGAGGATGTGTTTGATGCAGCCTGTTTATAAGCCTCGAGAGATAGTCAAAAGCAATAATAAAAATAGTAGGGGAGAGAGGGTCTCCCTGTTTAATGCCTCTAGAAGCCGAGAAGAAACCATGAGCTTTGCCATTGACGAGAACACTGTAGTGATTGTTAGCTAACCATCATTTGATAAGGGAACAGAAATCCTATTTGAAACTTTTTGCATGAAGAATGTTAAGAATGAAATCCCAAATGACGGTATCAAAACTTTTTTAATATCAAGTTTAAAAACCATGTTACGTCCTCTACAATGCTTATCAAGATCTTCATATAATCACAAGATCTTCATATATATATATATATATATATATAACTCTGGCATACAATATTTAATTACAAAATTACCAGTGTACCGTACTGCTGGGCATTGTCCCCGCACCCCCAACCCACACAACGAAACTCCCCTGATTGGGTAAACGTTTTCGCTCCACTCTACTCGCGAGCTCTGTAACCAGGACCCATTCGTCAGGTTAGCATGGATGACGTCTAAATAATGAATAAGAAGTAATACTAGCAAAAGAGAAATCAAAGTGGCAAGGAAGAGGAAGTGCCCGAGAGGGTATATAAGAGAAATCTAGAGAGACATAAGCACGATGGGTTATCACCAATACAAGGTGAAAGGTAAGCGAAGTATTATATGATATGAAAGACGCACCCAAAATATTTTTATCAAATTTTATAAATCACAAGTTATTATAGCAACTAATTTCAAGATTATATCATTTTATTAGTTTTTAGAGACATAATTTTATAATATTTTAGGATAGACAATGTAAAAATTATAATTTAGGAAGATTTACATCATACCACTCAATTTATATGTATTAATATATTCTAAATTTCAATTTTGATATGCAAGCCATCATTCTTATGGATGTTTCACATTTTAAAAGTTAAGGTGATTATTTTCTAGGTGATACGAAAGATTTCAGTGGTATAATGTAAGAGAAAATATCAGGTGTTAGATATGTAAATACAAAGAAATTGGTTGGTATTTATATATTGACATGGCCATACTCACTGGCATCTACTAGCTCTCTCATCATACCTTAATTACGTAAATGCCACTATTCATTTTTTAAGTGATCACAGTATTTCTCCTTATAAATAGCGCACAACCCTTCCGATCGATCAACGGCCTTCTCAAAACATTCCCTCGCATCCTTCATTTTCTTCCCGGCGATGGCGGGAGGAGCAATTGCGAACCCTGCCGGCAATGTGAAGGAGTATCCGGGGAAGATGACAATGTTCGTTTTCTTCGCCTGCCTTGTGGCAGCCACCGGCGGCCTCATCTTCGGATACGACATCGGAATCTCTGGTAAGAATCCAGATATGAAGCTCCCAGATGCTTTGGTTTTCACTCCAAATCCAAATCGATTGATCCCGATATGAATATTCGGCTTTGTAGGTGGGGTGACATCAATGGATTCATTTCTGCGTAAGTTCTTTCCGTCGGTGTACCGCAAGGAGAAGGAGGATACAAGAACGAATCAGTACTGTAAGTTTGACTCCCAGCTGCTGACGACGTTCACATCATCCCTCTATCTCGCCGCGCTCATCTCTTCCTTCTTTGCGGCCACGATGACGCGGGCCTTCGGCCGCAAGTGGTCAATGTTTGGCGGTGGAATCACCTTCCTCATCGGAGCTGCGCTTAATGGCGCAGCTAATAACGTTGCCATGCTCATCTTCGGCCGCATTTTTCTCGGCGTTGGTATAGGCTTCGCCAACCAGGTGAGCAGATATATCCTCTCTCTATGAAAAAAGATATAATTTTTTCAAGGTTCTGCGGGGTCTTCTATTTTTTCTTTTTTAAGAGTTGGTTTGTCTGCCTAGTCTTGTTCTAAGGGTTTGGTCGCTTGCCTCTCACTCATTCCGATTTTCTATGCCTGTGTGTGTGTGTTTGTTTCATTTTATTATTTTTTTTCTTCTTATTATTTATGGTTGTGCCATCTTACTAATTCAATAACTACCTTTTTTTTTTCTTCGTCCACTCAAATTTTGGAAAATTAGATACTTACTAAACATTCTTGTATATTAATACATGTAACATCAAATTCTAGTATTTTCAATTATAATCCTTTCTTATCAAAAATCTTCCTATGAAAATGAATATTTCACTTTTAAATAATTATTAATGTTAGTATTTTTAATGTGAAATTAAAATGGTTAGTGCTTAGATCGTAAATATAAAAATTTTAATTGTTTGATATGTGAAAACATAAGAATTGCATGGAAACGATATTTATTTGTGTATTTAAATGCCCCATAATATTGAATTTATAGTGTACATATCATAAAAAACTATGATGAGGAACTATTATCTTCTTATAGATTGAATTTTTTTCCACAAAATTCCATCGCCGAACGGGATCATTTCTGAGAAATTAAAAAGTCAAAATCCATAATTACGAGCTATCCATGACATAAACGACCACTAAAAAAATTTCATCAAAACACTACGAGCAAATTCTTTTGGACTACAATATAAATTTTTAAATTATAATATATTTACTTCGAAATTATAAGGCAAATATAAAAAATAAATAAATGCTTTTTTATAAAATAAAATATTGTTTTGCAGGAAAAAAATCATTAAACTCAGGCTAAAATTTCACAGGAAAAATGCCCAACCATTCACGTGATCTCAAATCATCCTTCCCAAAAAATAAAAATAATAATAATAATAATAATAAATTTAGTTTTGATAAATAATAATGACTTATAAAAAATGATTTGTTTGACATAAACTAACTTCAAAACACAAATAAGAAATTTTATTGAATCCTTTTTAAAGAAGAAAAAAATTTGCAAGAAATTATGCTTCATTAATTGAACATAAACTTCATATTTCTCGTTCATTTAAATAAAAATCCAAAGACATTTGATAAAACCTTATAACAAGTTCGTGAAATACTCTCCTATGTTCTGTCTTACTCATATTAATTCAAAGTGAATTAAATGACAATTTTAACATTAAAAACATTTTAACTTCCTTTCTTCTCTTTGGATCATCCGAAGCAAACCGATTGGGCAGAAATGTTAAATAATAGAATATTCCACCTAATCTTTCCCCTCCCCATCATTAAGCACAAAGGTGAAGCTTTCTCTTCACTTGAGTGGCAAAAATGATCATTTTGACGCTAATTTAGCTCTCACTCCTTAATCTCAGTCGGTCCCCCTCTATCTATCAGAAATCGCACCAGCCAAACTCCGAGGCATGTTCAACATCGGCTTCCAACTCATGATCACACTTGGCATCCTCGCTGCAAACCTGATCAACTATCGCACCGCCAAGATCAAAGCAGGTTATGGCCTCGCCCTCGCCGGCGTCCCGGCCGCCATCATCACCGTCGGCTCCCTCATCCTCCCCGACACCCCCAACTCCCTTCTCGAACGCGGCCACGAAGAACAAGCCCGCACCATGCTTCGCAGAATCCGCGGCACCGACGACATCCAGCAAGAGTATGCCGACATCAAAGCTGCAAGCAAGGAGTCGAACACAATCGAACGACCATGGCACAACATCACCCGTCGCCGTTACCTCCCGCAGCTCACAATGGCCATCTTAATTCCTTTTTTCCAGCAGCTTACCGGAATCAACGTCATCATGTTCTACGCACCTGTTTTATTCAAAACCATCGGTTTTGGAAGCGACGCCTCGCTCATGTCAGCTGTCATCACTGGCCTCGTCAACGTGTTTGCCACGCTCGTCTCTATCTTTACCGTTGATCGCCTCGGCCGCCGCAAGCTTTTTTTGCAGGGCGGCGTACAGATGTTCATTTGCCAGATAATCGTTGGCACTCTCATCGCCGCCAAGTTTGGGACTTCCGGTGAGGGTCACATGAGCAAGAGCTACTCCGCTGCGGTGGTGGCGTTCATCTGCATCTACGTGGCTGGGTTCGCGTGGTCGTGGGGGCCGCTGGGGTGGTTGGTGCCATCGGAAATTTTCCCGTTAGAGATACGATCTGCTGGGCAGAGCATTACGGTTTCTATGAACATGCTGTTTACGTTCGTTATTGCGCAGGCGTTTCTGACTCTTCTCTGTAGGCTTAAGTTCGGGCTGTTCTATTTTTTTGGCGGTTGGGTGTTGATTATGACTGTATTTATCGCCATCTTTCTTCCGGAGACGAAGGGAGTTCCCATCGAGGAGATGGTGCTCGTCTGGAAAGCGCACTGGTTCTGGGGCCGGTTCATTTCGGATAAAGACGTTCATGGCGCCGCCACGGTTGAGATGGCCAATGGCAAAAATGGCAGTAAAGCTACCGATGCTACTGCATGATCAAGTCCTCAAGCATTCCACAGCACCTAAGCATTCCACAGCACCATAGGTTTAAAAATAACAAGATGGAAATTTGTGGAATGGTAAAAGTTTGAATTTTATACTTCATAATTAATGAAGTTATCCTAATTGCCGTCATTTTCGGCATGCATGTTTTCTTATCATTTGCTTAATTTTTATTTTTATTTTTATTTTTTTTTTTGCATTAAAAGGGTTATCCTAAATAATAGGTTAATATTCTGTTTTGAGTTTTTATGTCTTTGATGTCTTGATTTTTTTTTTTTTTTTGACCTAGCTTTAATGAAATGTTACTAGTTTTAAGAATTCAATTTAAAAATAGTGTTCTATTTAATTGTAGTGTGCAAGATCATTCCCTATGATTCAGAAAATCATAATTAAGATTAATAAGGTTATCCATTGTATACAAATAAAAGATTTATGAGATATCTGAAAAGAGAAATACTTAAGGGTTTTAAAAATTCAAAAGCACAAAATACTAAGGGGTTTGACAAAGCCAATATTCTCTTTTGTATAATTGAAATTATAGAATTTCACTCTTCTTATTAATTGGAATAGATAAGATCATAGGACTATGGACATTCATTTGTTCTTCTATTGATATAAGGAGAGTCGTCAGACATTAATGTTAATAACAATTTTTAGGTAATAACAAGTTGGACATAATTATATGACAACGACAATCATATAACAATAATTAGGTTACAATATTTATTGATAGTGGCTGAAGATTGTTGGTTCTCAATGGCTTCTAGCTCTCTTCGTGAGTTCAAATGTTGGTGCCAACACTTTCATCCTCATTCATGTGGACAATGTTGATTTATTTGAGAGTGGCATTTAGATAAAGGTTGCTAAAATCCCAAAATCATCCATCAAATTTGTCGTGTGC
>NW_018251559.1:24839-36885 GCF_001263595.1 Phalaenopsis equestris | reverse complement strand
AAATTTATAAAGATAAAATGAAAAGGTGGTATGATCAGAAGTTGATTAGGAATGAATTCCTCCCTGGAAAAAAAGTTTTGTTGCAAAATTCTTAATTAAGATTATTTCCCCGAATATTAAAGCTTAAGTGGTCATAACCATTCACTATGATCAAAGTAAACCCATTCAAAATGGTTTACATTCACGATCAAAAGACCAAAAATAATTTTAAAGTAAATAGATAAAGATTTAAGTTGTACCTAGGAGGAGACAGGAATGGTTCAAAAGAAATCCTAGTTTTAAAATCAACCCAGTAGTAGATTTAGCACCGTCAGGCTAATGGCTGATGCGGGTGGATTTAGTGTGTTAATTTTACAATTATTTTTCAATATTACCAAATACACACGACACATATAATAATAAATATGCAATGTAATCCCAACAAAAATAATTTTAATAAAAATAGTGTATCTTTAAATCTCTTTTAAACTTTCAAATCCTAATTTAAAAGTATACGTATCACTCAAGTAATAAATGGCTCTAATGGAGTCCTAGATATCGATCCCACAGAGAAGTTGGAAATGCCTGTAGATAGTTCTTAAGTTATAATTATAATTTAAACTAAAAAAAGTAAAGTGTGAAGTTTGAATATTAACTACTAAAGTGAATGCTATTTAAAATGCAGTTGAAAGATAACGTTAATTAAACAAGAAACTAAACTTTCAAAAATAAAATTACGGAAACTAAATGAAATTTTTTTTGACGAAAAGTTCAAATTTAAGAAAGCATCCTTCCCCTTACAATGAGCATATGGATTGTGAAGAAATTAAAATCAATTTGAAAAATATATATATAAACTGTTTTGTGCCAAATAGGAGCAATCATATTCGTTACCCTCTTCTGAGTGCTATAAAGAACAATGACTAATCCAGAGTTTGGCCCCTAATTTTGGGGTTAGGCTGGGAGGATACCAGCTGCCACTCCAGAGCTCCCAGTACTCCCTTCCCTCAGAGATAAAAATCTCGCATTAGTTTCTAATCAGCAGAACCAAATTGGGGATTTTAATCTGTCACCTTAAAGTCTCCAATTCTACTTCCAACAAAGTATATTTTCCTATTTATTTGCATTCAATTCCATGGATGACATACTCTCCCATGAAATCAAATGTGATTCTCCCCATGTTGTATAAATTATATCCCTTTCAGAACATATGTTTCTCAACACATTTTAACATTTCAATTGGCCAAATCAAAAAGTAAATGATGATTGAAGTTCAAATCATCACAAAATATTAACATTTAAAATCATAGAAAAAAAATTTACTTCTTCAGAAAACCATATTTCAAAGTAGGGAGAAGGATAAAGAAGACTACTCAGAATTTATGAGAATGATACAACAAAACACAAATTTCATATATAAAAATAAGTTTACAAAACAAAAAAAATTAAAGACACAACTTATCCCACAATCCTTCCCAAGAAAATCCCTAGAAGTTATCTCTAAGACTTTCTCTCTTTACATGCACTCTCAATTCTCTCTTAGAAGTGTAATGAAGACGAAATCTCTCACCTTCCCTCTCCTCTCACAACCCTAGAAGAAAATCTCCAAGCCCTTGACTTTCTCTCTCTATCTCTTCCTCTTGCCTTTCACGCCACCCTCCTTTCATGTCACACCCCAACTCCTTGAAGTCTTCTCTTTTATTTTGGGCTGCCTCCTTTCAAAAAGAATTCAAATTTCCCTCCAAAATTCACTCCAAAAGTTAACTCTTTTGAATTCAAAAGAGGTGTCATTTGATCTAAGAGACATATCCCTTCATAAAAGAACCTTCCAAAGTGTCTAGATGCATTGAATTACTCCAAAGGGTGTTTAGAACAAGTGTCCCTTTGAAAATTTGTGCAAAATTTGCCTCAAACTGGCTTAATCTGTAAAAAGTCATTTCTAGTGCATCTGGGGCCAGATCAGGCGCATCATGCACTAAGACTCTATCAAACAGATCATCATGCGACAGATTCCCAAAGTTCACTATTTTGGCTCCAAATTTAGTCCTTTTTGCTACTTTTTCTCCAAATGCCTAAAAATGTTATACCTACAACAAAAACACAAAAATTCCCTTCTTTAAAATGCAATATCACCAAAAATAAGCATAAAATACATACTTAAAATAACATATTATTTTGGTGTATCAAAATCCCTCAAACTTAAATGTTACTTGTCCTCAAGTGACACTTTTATTACATAAAAGCATATGAGTTAGGATAAGGATCAACTCATAACTTCTATACTTTAGTTTAATAACTAGAATAACAAAATTTAAGAAAAACCTTTATAACTTAGATTCAAACTCTAAGTCTAAGAGTATTTAGTAATAAAACTTAAGGTTTCTGAATCTCTATTCATTTCAAGAAGAATTACAATTTGTCATATTGAGGATATTTAGAACATTCATATGAAAAATAACTTCATGAAAACTTTTCTAGTAATACTACTAATATTCCAATACCTGTTTATAAAATATAATAAAGCTCCTTCCTTAAGTTGATTCAAGTGAAGCCAATTTTTAATTAGGCATCTCCTCAAGCTTCTCCTCACTTTATTTTTCTTTGCTTTTTCATTTCTTTTCTTTTTTTTCTTTTTCTCACTTTCTTTTCTCTTTTTTTTTCTTTAAGGATCTTTTCAATCCTTTCTTTTTTTTCCTTTTTTCTTTTCTAAGTGAGGATTATTATATCTGGATAGCCTTTAATAATTTTAAACTTCACTATCCTCTTCTTAAAATTAAAACTTCTTACATTTCATTACTTAATAAATTCATATCAGTTTATGATTTTTCATAAAGTTTCATTCTTTTCATCTTACATGAAACTCTAAAATTCTTAAAACTTCAAAAATACAATTTTCTCTACTTTAAATAAAAAAAAAAAACATAGTGTTTTCCTATCATACCAAATATCTCTAAATTTAAAATTGACCTTCATTATTAAAAACTTTTTACCTAAATTAACCATAATATTCATAAACTTAAGTATAGTCATTTAAAGTTTAATCTCAATATCCCAAGTCATGTTAAATGAATTTTAATAATATAGTTAATTGAGGACAAATAAAATTTAGTTTACTTCTTTTCAAAATAAATTATGCTTCGCCCTCAAACTTATGTTTTTAAGTAAAAAATCTTTTTTTTTTAAAAAAAATATTTTAGAACAAATTTAGTAAGTGAAAAAAAAATAGTAAATGCATGCAAATAAAAACTGACCTGTAGAGGATTTTTTATTATGAAACTGGGCTCTAATATACTGCAGGTACAAACTTTAAAAACATACATACATGCTTTGAAGAATTAAATGAGACATAATATATTCTAAAGAATTTATTGAGAATTAAAAATAGAAATACAAAAATAGAAAAACAAAAATTAAAAATACAAAAAATGCAGAAAAAGTAAAAATCTACTGTTACTATTACAATTTTAGTCCACAACACAACATAAATGTCTTTACTTCAACAATGCCCAAATAAAAGTACATCAACAATAAAAAAAATAATAAAAAAAACATCAAAACAAACTAAACTAGACTCCTAAAAATATCACTCATCATCACCTTCCTCATCATCATCATCTTCTTCTTCTTCCTCATCCTCTTCTTCATGAATAAGAGCATAAGGAGTGAAACTGGGGAAAAGAGGAAATTCCACATTGGGCTCACCACTAAGATGTCTTACCATGACATTCTCAAATTTAATATCATGTTGAACTCTCCTCTGTTGATATTCATCATTATAAGCATTTTTTGCTCCAATTTCTCCAATATGACTCTGAATATTAACTATGTTCACTTGCTGAATAATAAGCTGCTCCATAATAGTTTCAAGTAAAGCAGAACGAGAAGTAGATGCTCCTACAACTGATGTAGAGGGTCTATCCCTTCTACCACCTTTAAATTCAACAAATTATTCCACTCTCTGAATCATATGCCTCCCAATAGGATTTTGTGGCTGCAATCTTTCTTCATTTCTATGGGACTATACTCTTAATTGCTCATATAAAGTGAAAATTAAGGCAGAATATCCCAAACCACTAGCTGTAGAACTACAAGCTATACTTCGAGCATGATGAACTATGAGTACACCAACATTTATTGCTTTCATATTTTGAATGCAATAGTTCAACACCGCTCTATCTTTTGTCGCATCAGCAAGATGGTTCGTTGGTAATAACTTAGTAAAAATAAAGTGATGTCATACCTTTGACTGACTAGTTAATAGGGAAGCGAAGAAGTTAACTATTTTGTTATTCGTAATCTTCCATTCTCCTTTTCCATCAGTCAAAAAGGCAATCACTTCATTCAGTGATGAATCGCTCATCATGAATGCAGCGTACTCTTCATGATATACATTTCTTAGTCCATAAAAAGCATTGATCAGATCAGCAGTAAATTCTACTTGCATAGCTTTAACCAAGATGTGATCACATCAATGAACCTCAGGCTAGCATAGAACTCCTGAGTCATGGGGACAATTGCTATTACAATGAAGTAGCAGAATCTTTCCTAGTTTCTGGTGAGGACCAACCTTTCAATCTCACCACCCGAGTTTGCAAAGGCCCATTCTTGGATTAATGTTTTGGTTTTCATTTTAGTATTATAACTATGTTGGGCCTTGAAGTTAACGAATCTTCGTGCATCAAAATCCTCGGACGGCCTTCCTCTTTTCACTCAGGGAGCCATTTGAAAATCTATGAAAAATCAAATAAATTCCAAATAAATTGCTAAATAAAAAATCTAACTCCTCAAGCAAGATTATTTGGTAAAAAAACTGTTCACCACGACTTTTCTTCAACTTTTTTCATCAAAAATCCCAAATTTTGGATCTTCCACAATGTAAGAAAAATCCATGGTGAAAATAAAAAATTTCTAAGTTAAAGTGAAGCTCTTACCAAGAGAAGATGAAATCTATGATTTTTGTCATCCAAAATCTTTTCTATCGCCCTCAATGTAAAGTTCAAGGTCGAGGTTTAGAGGTAGGAGACAACCCAAGTAATGAAAATGGAGCTTGCCCGTGCGATTTCATGGTTTTCTAAGCAATCAGGCGTGTTCGGGTTTTTAGCGCATCATGCGCCAATGCTTTGTAAAATGACATATCATGCACCATTCTAGCGCATCATGCACCATTATTGCGCATCATGCACCATTATTGCGCATCATGCGTCATTCTGACGCATCATGCGCTAGAGCACAAATTCACCAGATTTTTGATTTTTGTGTAAATCTGCTCCATACTGCTTTACGTCAACCTCTAATTAACTCATATATAATTAACTCATAATGATTGAATGTAGAATAGCTATGGAGGTTTACTATGTTGAATTAAGTGCATGTGAAATTAGGGTTATAATATCCACAACAAAATCATAGTGAAACTCTGCATAAGTGGTGACAGGATATAGCCACCTAGAGTAAAAATTCTTGTATGTTTTTGGGTGTTGACCTTTTTTACAATTTTTCTGTTTAGTTCTTTGTATTTAAAATTTTTCTTATTCCCCAACATCTCTCTCCACCCAAAAAAAATCTGTTGCAAATACAACAACAACAACAACAAAGCCTTAATCCCACTACGTGGGGTCGGCTACATGAACCCTTTTTCTCCATTGCGTCCTGTTTAGTGTCATATTTTCATTTAGTTCTAATAATAACATAACCGGGATATCTAAATCGTTCACAACCTCTAATGATCATTTCTAAACATAGATTAAAGTTATTCTAACAACAAACTTTCACAAACAACACAAAACTCACTTTTATATATAAAATCTAAGCTATTACAAACTAACCTTTATCAAGCCAACAAACATCTATTTCAGCGTTTTAAAGCAATAAAAACATCCTATCACTGAAATCTAATCATCTAAATACAAAGCATAAACACAGATAAAGTTCAACAATAAAAGTAAATGCAATCCAACACAATAAAGTAACTAAAAAAACAATACTAAACAAAATGTTCCGTGCATAAACTAAATTCAAACATCTTCTTCACTCTTTTCCTTCTGGATATTTCCCATAGATTGGTAGTGCACATACAGGTTGTAGAAGGGTCGGTAAGAAAACTCATCAGTCGAATCCTCCCTAATCCAAGCATGTTTCTTGAACATACGCACCAAACCATCTTCAATACGACTAGTATGTTCAAAATGTTCTTTCGGTCTCCAATCTAGATGATCTAACATTTTAGAAATATTCCCTATTGCATGCATTAGATTATGTACCTCTTTTTATATCTTATTGATCTTCTTCAAAAGCGCATTTGAATTGAAGTAAGATTGAATTGGTGATGAATTCTAGGATTTTTGATCCATCAGTACATTCATATAATTTTCATCTCTCATTCCAGTACAACTACAATAGACTTATGGATCCATTGACTTCCAAGGAATAAGCATTTTTTCCCAACTTTTGTAAGGAACTTTTGATTAACTACACAATAGGACACGGTAGGAAAATAGTGGATGGTTGTCCAAGCCCAGTTGCAGTCTGAGACACCAACATAATATGTTATTTTAAGTAGCTATTTTATGCTTATTTTTGGTGATATTGCACTTTAAAGAAAGGCATTTTTGTGTTTTTTTGCTGCAGGTATTTTATTTTTAAGAATTTAGAGCAAAAATGACAAAACAGATGAAATTTGGAGCAAAAAGAGCCAATTTTATATTCTGGCGCATCATGTGCTAGATTGGCGCATGATGTGCCAAATTCTAAAGAGTTGGTGCATCATGCGATAGATCGGTGCATGATGCGCCAATGATGAATTTTTCAAATTAAGGCGGTTTGAGATGAATTTTGCGTGACTTTTCAAAGGGACACTTGTTATACACACCCCTTGTAGTGATTTAATGCATCTAGACACTTTGGAAGGTTCTTTTATGAAGGGATATGACTCTTGGATCAAATGAGACATCTTTTTGAATTCAAAAGAGTCGACTTTTGGAAGAAATTTTGGAGGGAATTTTGAATTCTTTTCCAAAGGAGACATCCCAAAATAAAAGAATAAGACTTGACGAGGCTAAGTGGGGGACGAAAAAAGAAGAGTTTGGTGGGTAGCGTGAGAGTTAGAGAGACAGAAGAGGATAATTTCTTCTAGGTTTGTAAGAGGAGAGGGAATGTGAGAGATTTCTTCTTCATTGCATTTGTAACAGAGAATTGGGAGTGTTTGTAAAAAGAGAAAGGCTTGGAGAGAACTTCTAGGGATTTGGTTGGGAAGGATTGTGAAATAAGTTGTGTTTTTATTTTTTTTATTTTGTAAACTCATTTTTATATATGAAATTCATATTTTATCATATCCGTCTCATGAATTATGAGTAGTCTTCTTTATCTTTCTCCCTACTTTGATGATATGGCTTTGTGAAGAATAAATATTGTTTTCTACTATTTTAAATGATAATAGTTTGTGCTGATTTGAACTCCGATCTACATTTACTTTTCAATATGGCTAATTGAAATGTTAAAACTTGTTGAGAGACATATGTTATTAAATTAGATATGATTTCTACAACAAAGGGAGAATCATATTTTATTTTGATGGAAGAGTATGTAATCCATGGGATTGGGTGCAAGTAAATAAAAAATATACCTTTGTTGGATGCAGAGTTGGAGATTTTAAGGTAATAGATTAAAATCCCTAATTTGGTTTAGTTGATTGAAAACTAATGCGAGAATGTTAGCCCTCAGGAGAGAGAGTAGTGGGAGCTCTGGAGTGATAGCCGGTATCCTCCCAGCCTAACCACGGAATTAGGGACCAAACTCTAGATTATTCAATGTTCTTTATAGCGCTCGGAAGAGGGTAGAGAATACGATTGTTCCTATTTGGCGTAAAACAATTTTTAAATATACTTTACTTTTTTCAAATGATTTCAATTTCTTCACAAACCATATACTCATTGTAAAGGGAAAGGATGCTTTCTTAAATTTGAACTTTCCACCACGACAAAAAATTTGTTTAATTTTTGCAATTTTATTTTTGAAAGTTTAGTATTTAGTTTAGTTTAATTTCTGTAATCTTACATCTGCATTTTAATTAGCATTCACCCAAGTAGTCAATATTTAAATTTTACACTTTACTTTTATTTTTTGTTTTTATTATAAAATAATTTTCATAATTTATTTTAGGATTTTTCAACTTCTATGTGACATCGATATCTAGGACTCCATTATAGCTCTTTATTACTCGCACGATACATATACTTGTGTTGATATTTAAGAGAGATTTGGCAGTATAAAAAAGAGTTTTAAAGGATAAGTTATATTTATAAAAAGTGTTTTGTTAGGATTATATTGCATATTTATTATAAATTTTTCTGCATCAAGTTTTTGGCTTCGTTAAGTGGTGTCAACTTTATAATATTTGCATATACAAATCTTACCATGTCAAGCTTTTGGCGCCGTTACCAGGGAAGTAACAACCAGGGAAGTAACGAAAAATATTAGTATTTTACTTTATTTTATTTCAAAAAATATAAAAAAAAAAGTGTTTGTAGTTTAATTTGAACATTTTATTATTTTATTGTGTTTTCTTGTTTTTAATTACTTCGTCTATTCAATTTATACGTAATGTAAGATCTAAAAACATAATACCTTACAACTCTAAGTTAGAAAGAAGAGCAAAAACAATTTGAAAACAACAAAAAGAGAATGATCTGTTTAGCAAAATGGCCTGCAATTTAAATAATGTTGGAAATTAAAATGAACCTCATCAAAGACCTCAAAGAGATTATGCAAATCCTACAGCAGATGAAGTTCATTTAAGTATTCAAAATCCTATCGTAGCTGCCAATTCATTTGAACTTAAACCTATTATTATCCAAATTGTACAAAACAATCAGTTTGGAGGAACACGTACTTAAGATCCTAATTTACACCTTGCTATTTTTTTAGAATTGTGTGCTATATTTAAATATGATGGAGTGTCAAATGATGTCATCAGACTTAGACTTTTCCCTTTTTCACTAAGGGATAAAGCTAAGATGTGATTAAACTCATTAGCACATGGATCTATTAGAACATGGGGAGATTTATAACAAAAATTCTTATCAAAATAGTTCCCACCTGCAAAAACTGCTAAGCATAGAAATGATATAACATCTTTTTATCACTTTCAAGGGAAATCAATTTATGAACCCTGGGAAAGATTTAAAGATCTCCTTAGAAAGTGTCCACACCACCATGCGTTGTCCACACCATGCGTTGCCAGATTGGTTAATAATTCAAAAATTTTATAATGGGTTAGTTGGATCTCTTAGATTGATAATTAATGCTGTTGTTGGTGGATCATTAATGTTAAAACCATTCGATGAAGCATATTCATTAATTGAAATGATGGCTACTAATAATTTTCAACGGCCCTCTGAAAAGGTAAATCGAAAATGAGTAGCTAGTGTACATGATTCTGATGCAATATCTATTTTAGCCTTGATGCAATATCTATTTTAGTTGCCCAAATAGTTGTTATATCAAAGAAGATAGATCAATATGGAATGAATTATTCTCAAACAACACCTGCGCTTGAGGAGAACTCATTAGGAAAAATGATAGAATCTCAATCCTCTTTATGAGAATTTAAATGCAATAAACAATCATTCTAATAATCCTTATGCTAATTATTATAATCCTGGTTGGAAGTATCATCCAAATTTTAGTTGGAATAACAATAATTCTAATGATGCAAATCCGCAATGGGGAAACAATACTATGAACCCATTGGGAAACTCCAACAATCAAGGGAACCAAGCTTATAAACCTTATTAACCCCCAAATTTTAATAATTTACAGAGTAAGGAGAAAAAGTTATCAATGAAAGAATTGATATTGCAGATGGCTAGTCAATTACAAAGTCAAGGAGCTGCTATCAGAAACATGAAATATCAATTAGGATGTATTGCTACCGCACTTAGCAATAGACCTCCAAGAACATTGCCTAATAATGTTGATGTAAATCCTAAACATCAGAACGAAGAGCAAATTAAAGATATTCAACTGAGAAGTGAAAAAGAATTAGAAAATAGAGTTCAACAAGAAGTTGAAGTTAAAAAAGATGAGGTGAAAAATGAAAATTCTGGTGAAGATTTTTAGTTTGAAGCAGAAAATCCTATTAAGCCAATGAAAATCACTGTAGAAAAAACTACCACCTTCATTTCCTCAAAGATTGAAATTGAAACATAGAGATAACCAATTTCTGAAATATTGAGAAAATTAACGATAAACATTCCGTTTGTTGAAGCTTTGGAACAAATGTCAAGCTATGTAAAGTTCATGAAAGATATACTTAATAAGAAAATGAAGTTTGTAGATAATGAGACTGTTGAACTCAGTGAAAAGTGCAACACTATAATTCAAAAAAAACTTCATGAAAAAATTAAAGATCCTGAAAGTTTTACGATTCCTTTTGTTATTTGCGAACAATTTTATGGAAGAGCTTTATGTGATTTAGGAGCCAATATTAATCTTATGTCATTATCAATTTTTTGAAGGTTGGACTTAGGAGATATTTCACCTACAACTGTAACTCTGTAGTTTATTGATTATTTGATTACGTAACCTAAAAGAGTTATAGAAGATGTCTTGGTAAAAGTTAATAAGTTTATCTTTCCTGTGGACTTTATTGTATTAGATATGAAGGAAGATAAAGAAATTTCTATCATTTTAGGAATACCATTCCTAGCTGACCATTCCTAGCCACGGGAAGGGCATTGATAGATGTACAGAATGGAGAACTAAATATTAGAGTTAGTGATCAAGAGGATACATTTAATATTGCAAAAATCAATGAGATACCCTACAAAAGAGCAAGAGATTGAATGTTTCAGAATGGATATTAAGGAATATTTAAGCCATGAATATTTCAAGAAAACTTTTCAAAGAGAATTTAAAAAGGAATATGTGGAATATCAACATGAGAATATAATTCAATATGAATCTATAGAAGTGAGTAAGGAGGATATGGATTATGTTCAGGAAAGATTTGAAATGTTGGATCCTACAGAGAGTAACAAGAATTTGATTTCATCTATTGAGAAACCCCCTGAACTAGAACTAAAAATGCTTCCTACACATTTAAAGTATGCATATTTAGGAGATTTATCTACATTACCTGTTAAAGTATCCTCAGAATTAATTGATATGCATGAATAACAGTTGTTGAAAATTTTGAAAAGATATAAGTCACCCTTTGGATGGACTTTAACAGATATTAAATGAATCACTCCTTCAATTTGTATGCATAGAATTCTATTAGAAGATCAATAGGAACCAAGAGCTGAACCTCAAAGGAGATTAAATTCTATGATGAAAGAAGTAGTAAAGAAAGAAATTTTGAAATGGTTAGATGCTGGAATAATATATCTTATTTCAGACAGTGCTTGGGTTAGTCCAATTCACTGTGTTCCAAAGAAAAGAGGTGTGACTGTAATAAAAAATAAGCATAATGAACTAATATCAACAAGACAAGTCACTGATTGATGAATCTGCATATATTATAAAAAATTAAATTCATGCCACCAGAAAGGATCATTTTCCTTTACCCTTTTTGGACCATATGTTGGATGTATTAAGATAGGCTGGCTGGGCATAAATATTTTTGTTTTTTAGATAGATATAACAGTTATCATCAAATTCTTATTGCTCCAGAGGATCAAGAGAAAAAAACATTTACTAGTCCTTATGGAACTTTTGCATTTCGGTGAATGCCTTTTGGATTATGTAATGAACCTGCAAATGTATGATGCCAATTTTCAATGATTTGATTAAAAAAGGGATTGAAGTCTTTATGTACAATTTTTCTGTATTTGGAACTTCATTCAAAATATGTCTAAATCATTTGAAGAAAGTTTTGGAATGTTGTTAAAAGACTAATCTCATATTGAATTGAGAAAAAATATCAATATATGGTTGCAGGAGGAATTGTGCTTGGACATAAAATTTCATAAAATAGCATGGAAGTAGATCCTGCAAAAATATAGGTTATATCAAACCTACTTCCACCTACTATTGTAAGAGGAGTTAGGAGCTTTTTAGGACATGCTGA
>NW_018251559.1:20006-24815 GCF_001263595.1 Phalaenopsis equestris | reverse complement strand
ATTTTTCAAAAATTACTAAACCATTCAAAAATTACTAAACCATTATGCCAACTTCTAGAGAAAGATACAAAATTTGACTTTAATCAAGGTTGCCTTAAAGCCTTTGAATTAGATTAATTTTTTTGAAGACTTGTCACTTGCCAGTTGAATTAGAACATAAAGCTTATTGGGCTATAAAATAATTCAATTTCAATTTGAAAGAAGCTGGTGAGAAAATATTATTGCAATTAAATGAGCTTGATGAAATCAGAAATGAATCTTACAATAATGCAAGGATTTATAAAGAAAAGATAAAAAAATGGCATTATCATAAGAGAATAAAAAGAGAATTTGAACTTGGACAGGAAGTTTTGTTATACAATACAAGATAGAAATTGTTTTTTGGAAAATTGAAGTCTATGTAGAAAGGGTCATTCAGAGTTATAAAAGTTTATCGTTATAGGGCAGTTAATATTGAGGACCCCAAGACTGGAAGAATATTTAAAGTGAATGGGCACAGATTGAAATCATATTTTGATGGTTAAAGACTAGCTTTTAAAGAGATAGTAATGTTGCGTCACCCAAAATAAGACTGGGAATGTCAGGCTGACGACATTAAACTAAACGCTTTGTGGGAGGCAACCCATTTGTCTCATTATTTAGCTTAGAGGCAACTCATTTGTATTGTTGTTTATATTCTTTTTGAGTTTGTTTTGTTTGAAATATTTCACGTATATTTATGTTTATGTCTTTATGTAGTCCGTGTATTAAATAAAATATTTAGAAACATCTTTATTTGCCTTATTTTATGAAAAAATTGAAAATTTATTTGATTGAAATCGAAATGGCAAAAATTCTGGAACTGGCGCATGATGCGCCACTTATCAGAAAGCTGGCGCATGATGCGCCAGATCGGAGCATGATGCACCGCGGGTATTTTTGCTCCATATAACTCCTAAAAATTGACTCCAAACCATATTTGGGGGTGGGGGGAACGAGAGAAGAATCACCATTTTTCAATTCCTATGGCTTCCCACTCTAGAAACTCCATTAGATTTGGAATCTTCAATCATAGAAAGTTCATCAGTTTTGATGCATATAAGTTACATAATCGAGTTCTGAGTTCTAGTGAAGAAGAGACTTATCAAAGAAAGGGGATTTATGAATCGAGGATTCAACACGCTGAATACTCGAGCAGAAAAGAACATTGTGCAGAGGCGTTGGGAAGTGCTTTGCTACACTACTGCCGCGATTGTTGTTCCTGTAGTAACAGAATTTTATGCAAATCATCATGGGCTCAACCAAGGAATGATTTAAGTGCAAGGCAAGTTTGTGCAATTCACTCCTTCAAGAATAAACGAGATTTTTATGATTGGAAATGTGTCTATTAGTCGTTATGCAAACTTTACCCCTACTAAAGAGAATATGAATGATCTCTACCACTACCTTACAAATGAAGATGATAATTGGGAGACCAGAGATAATGAAAATGTAAGTTTTTCTTCATCATTTTTAAATCCAGTTTCAAAAGCCTGGCATTTCTTTATTGCATCGAAATTACTACCTACCATGAAAATTGGCAAGGTCACTAAGAAGAGTGTCATTCTGAATTACTTTATTCAAACTGGAAAACCTATTGATGTTGGAGCTATTATTGTGAAATCAGTTTTGAGTTTCATTGTGAATGGATCTGCAACTAGACTGGGACATCCATTCACTATTTTCCTACTATGCAGTCAATTGTGAGTACCATATGAAAGTTAGGAAAAAGATATACTTCCTTGGAAGTCGATGGATCCAAAAGTCTACTACAACTATATTGGAATGAGAGATGAAAATGATTTGAATGTACCGATGGATCAAGGATCTCAGAATTCATCACCTGCTCAGCCTTACTGCAACTCGAGTGCACTTTCAAAGAGGATCAAGAAGATAGAAAAAGATGCACAGAATCTCGAACACATGATTTGGAATATTACTGAAATGCTTGATTATCTATATTGGAGATTGAAGGAACATTTTGAACATACAGGACATATTGAAGATGGATTGGTACGTATGCTCAAGATACATGCTTGGATTGAGGAGGAAAATTCAACTAATGAATTTCCATTTCGACCCTTCTACAATATGTATGTGCACTACCAATCGATGGGAGATATCCAAGAGGACGATAGTGAAGACAATGTTTGATCTTAATTTATGCACGGAATGTTTTATGTAGTACTGTTTGTTTTAGTTTGTTATGTTGGATTACATTTCCATTCTAATGAACATTATCTATGTTTATGTTTTGAATTTTGATGTTTAGATTTCATTGTTAGGATGTTGGTTTGCATTGAACTCTGAATTTGATGTTTGTTTGCTTGAAAAATATTAGTTTGTAATAGCACAAATTTTATATATAAATGTGAGTGTTGGGTTATTTGTTGAATTTTGGTATTAGTGTGATAATGTTTATATATGCTTAGAAATGTTTATTTGATTCAAATAGAGGTTGATGTAAAGCGGTGCAGAACAGATTTCCACAAAAATCCAAATCTAGAAAATTTGAGCTCTGGTGCATGATGCGCTAAAGGTTTGAACATGCTATATTGCCTAGAAAATTGTGAAATCATATGAAAAACTCCATTTTTGTTGTTTGAGTCATTTTCTATCTCAAGACCTTGGTCTAAGAAATCACATTGTGGGCGATAGAGAAGGACTTGGAGGCTAAAAACTATAGATTTGTCTTCTCTTGGTAAGAGCTTCACTTAACGTAAAAATTTTTTATTTTCACCATAGATTTTGGGAGATCCAAAAATTGGAATTTTTGATGAAAAAACCTCAAGAAAACTGATGGTGAAAAGTTTCTTACCAAACAACATTGCTTGAGGAGTTAGATTTTTGATTTAGTAATTTATTTGGACTATATTTGGATTTTTGTAGAATATTCAAATGGCTCCCCAAGTTAAGAGAGAAAAACCATCCGAGGAATTCGATGCACAAAATTTTTTTAGTTTCAAATCCCAACATAGTTTAGTTTGGAGTGGGCATTTGCAAACTCAGGTGGAGACCAAGAGAATGATCTAAGAGTGGGTGTTTGCAAACCCAGGTGGCTAGGCAAGGTCGAAAGACTGATTCTTGCTAGGAATTGGGAAAGATTCTTCTACTTCACTGCCATAAAAATAGTCCCGATGGTTTGGTAGTTTTATGCAAACCTGAGATTCACTACTGATGATCACATCCTTATTAGAGGTAAACAAGTTGAGTTTACTACTAATCATATCAAAACTTTTTATGGTTTGAGGGGTGCATTTTTCGATGAATATGCCACATTTGTGATGACTGATTCAGCACTAGAGGAAGTGATTGCATTTTTGAATGATGGAAGAGAGGAATGGAAGATTAAGAATAACAAGATAGTTAACTTCCCTGCTTCCATGTTGACTATTCAGTCAAAAATATGGCACCACTTCATTTCTGCCAAATTGTTGCCAACAAATCATTTGGCCGATGTTACTAAAGATAGAGTCGTACTCAACTATTACATTCAGAACATGAATGCAATAGATGTGGGTGCACTTATAGTTCTGCATGCTCGAAGTATTGCTGGTAGTTCTATAGCTGGAGGATTGGGATACCTTGCCTTGATTTTCACTCTATGTTAACAATCGGGAATAGAATCCCATAGAAATAAAGAGAGATTACAACCACAGAATCCGATTGAGAGGCATATGATTTAGAGAGTAGAATCATTTGTTGAGTCTAGAAGGAGAAGAAGGGATAGAGCCTCTACATCTATTTCAAGGGCATCTACTTCTAGATCTGTATCACTTCAAGGTATTATGGATCAACTGATGATTCAATAGATGGGTATAGTAAATATTCAAACTCAGTTTGGAGAGACAGGAGCAAGAAATGCATATAATGATGAATATAGGCAGAGGAGAGTTCAACATGATATTGATTTTGAAAATGCCATGGTAAGACACCTTAGGGGTGAACCTAATGTGGACTTTCCTACTTGCCCCAGTTTCATGCCCTATGCTCCCATCCATGATGATGATGATGATGAAGAAGAAGAAGAAGAAGAAGAAGAATCAGATGATGAAGAGGAAGGAGTTGAAGATTGATGTTTTATGAGTCTTGTTTGTTTGTTTTTGTTGTCTGTTTTTTGTTTGTGTTTGTATTAGGAAGTACTTTTATTTGAAACTTATTATTTTATTTGAAACTTGGTAAAAGACATTTTATGTTGTGTTGTGAACTGAATTTGTAATGGTTATTGTAGACTTTCATTTTTTCTGCATTTTTAGTATTTCTAGTTTAGTTTTTCAGTTTTCGTATTTACTTTTTTAATTCTCAGCAAGTTCTTTAGAATATATTATGTTTTATTTAATGTTTTAAAGCCTGTATGTAGTTTTACAGTTAGTACATGCAGTATATCAGAGCCCAGCTTCATAATCAGAAATCCTCTACAGGTCAATTTTTATTTTCATGCATTTACTATTTTTTTTCACCTATTAAATTTTATATTCAAAATATTTTTAAAGTCATTTAAAAACTTAAGTTTTGGGGAAAGAAAAATTTATTTTGAAAAGGAGTAAACTAAATTTTATCTATCCTTAAGTAACTATATTCTTAAAAAATTAATTTAACATGACCTGAGGCATTAAGATTTAACTTTAAATTATTATACTTATGTTTATAAGTATTATAGTAAATTTAGGTAAAGAATTTTTAATAATGAAGGTCAATTCTAAATTTGAAGATATTTGGTATGATAGGATAAGACTATGCTTTTCTATTTAAAGTAAAGGAAATTGTATTTTTGAAGTGTTAATAATTTTA
>NW_018251559.1:10038-19990 GCF_001263595.1 Phalaenopsis equestris | reverse complement strand
AATGAGACTTTATGAAAAATTATAAACTAATATAATTTTATAAAGTAAAGAAAGGTATCAAGTTTTGACTTTAAGAAGATGATAGTGAAATTCAAAATCATTAAAGGCTATCCAGATATAGTAATCCTTTCTTGGAAAAAGAAAAAGAAAAGAAAGGATTGAAAAGATCCTAAAAGAAAAAAAAGAAAAGAAAGTGTGGAGAAGCTTAAGGAAATGCCTAATAAAAAATTGGCCTCACTTGAATCAACTTAAGGAAGGAGCTTCATTACATTTTCTAAACTTATATTGGAGTAATAGTAGCATTCATAGTAAAGTTTTCATGAAGTTCTTTTTCATATGAATGTCTAAATATCCTTAATATGATAAATTGCAATTCTTCTTGAAATGAATAGAGATTTAGAAATCTTAAATTTGATTATTAAGTATTTCTAGACTTAGAATTTGAATCAAAGTTATTAAAGGGTTTTTCTTAAATTTTGATATTTGATTTATTAAATTAAATATAAAATTTTAAAGTTAATCTCTATCCCAAGCCATATGCTTTTATATAATAAAAGTGTCACTGAGGACAAGTAACATGTAAGTTTGGTGGATTTTGATACATCAAAATAATATATTATTTTAAGTACTTATTTTATGCTTATTTTTGGTGATATTGCACTTTAAAGAAGGGTATTTTTGTGTTTTTGTTGTACGTATTTCATTTTTAGGCATTTGGAGCAAAAATTGCAAAAAGAACAAAATTTAGAGCAAAAAGAGCCAATTTTGGATTCTGGCGCATCATGCGCCACAATCCATAGAACTGACGCATCATGTGCCAGATCGGCGCATCATGCACCAGATCGGCGCATCATGCGCCAAGGATAACTTTTTCAAATTAAGGCGGTTTGAGATGAATTTTGTGTTAATTTTCAAAGGGAGACATGTTCTACACACCCCTTGGAATGATTTAATGCATCTAGACACTTTGGAAGGTTCTTTTATGAAGGGATATGACTCTTAGATCAAATGAGACATCTTTTAAATTCGAAAGAGCTGACTTTTGGAGGAAATTTTGGAGGGAATTTTGAATTCTTTTCCAAAGGAGGCAGCCCAAAATAAAAGAAGAAGACTTGAAGAGGCCAGGGGGGACAAAAAAAGAAGATTTTGGTGGGTGGCGTGAGAGTTAGAGAGAGAGAAGAGGAGATTTTCTTCTAGGTTTGTAAGAGGAGGGGGAATGTGAGAGATTTCTTCTTCATTACATTTCTAAGAGAAAGCTTGGAGTGTTTGTAAAGAGAAAAAAGCTTGGAGAGAGCTTCTAGGAATTTTCTTGGGAAGGATTATGAGAAAAGTTGTATTTTTATTTCTTTTATTTTGTAAACTCATTTTAATATATGAAATTCGTGTTTTATCATATCATTCTCTTGAATTATGAGTAGTCTTCTCTATTTTTCTCCCTACTTTGAAGATATGGTTTTGTGAAGGATATATTTTGCTTTCTACGGTTTTAAATGATAATAATTTTTGATGATTTGAACTCCGGTTTTCATTTACTTTTTGATCTGGCCAATTGAAATGTAAAAACTTGTTGAGAGACATATGTTCTTAAATGAGATATGATTTCTACAATATAAGGAGAAACACATTTGATTTCGTGGGAGAGAATGCCATCCATAGGATTGGGTGCAAATAAAAAGGGAAATATACTTTTGTTGGATGCAGAATTGGAGATTTTAAGGTGACAGATTAAAACCCCCAATTTGGTTCTGTTGATTGGATGCGAGTTTGTTAGCCCTCAGGGGAGGGAGTAGTGGGAGATTTATAGTGGCAGCCAGTATCCTCCCAGCCTAACCATGGAATTAGGGACCATACTCTGAATTAGTTAATGTTCTTTATAGCACTTTAAAAAGGGTAAAGAATATGATTGCTCCTATTTGGCACAAAACAGTTTTTATATATTTTTTCAAATGATTTCAATTTCTTTTCAAATCATATACTCATTGTAAAGGGGAAGGATGCTTTCTTAAATTTGAACTTTCATTCACAACAAAAAATTTGTTTAATTTTTGTAATTTTATTTCTGAAAGTTTAGTATTTAGTTTAGTTTAATTTCTGTAATCTTACATCTGCATTTTAATTAGCATTCACCTGAGTAGTCAATTTTCAAATTTCACACTTTACTTTTATTTTTTATTTTTATTATAAAATAATTTTCACAATTTATTTTAGGATTTTCCAACTTCCCTGTGGGATCAATATTTAGGACTCCATTAGAGCCCTTTATTACTTGCACGATACGTATACGGGCGTTGATATTTAGGAGAGATTTGGGAGTTTTAAAAAAAAGGTTTAAAGGATAAGTTACATTTATAAAAAGTGTTTTGTTAGGACTACATTACATATTTATTATAAATCTGTCTGCATCAAGTTTTTGGTGCCATCAAGTGGTGTCAACTTCATAAATATTTGCACATACAAATCTCACCCTGTGAGAGACCCATTCACAATCAAACCCAAAACCGGCTTCACAATAATGGCTCCAATATCAACAGATTTTCTAGTTTGAATACAATAATTTAAAATAACACTCTCCTTAGTCACCTTACTGATCATAGTAGGCAATAATTTTGATGCAATAAAGAAGTGTCATACCTTAGAAGTATCATTTAAAAATGATGATGAAAAGCTTACATTTCCATCATCACTAGCATCCCAATTCACATCTTCATCCATAAATTATTGGTAGAGTTCATTCATATTGTCTCTCGTAGGGAATTCACATAATGACAGATAGACACATTCTCAATCATAAAAAAAATTTATTTATTCTTGAAGGAGTGAATTGGACAAACCTACCTCGTACATAGACAATTCCTTGGTTCCATGAAGATTTGCATAAAACTCTTTCACCATAGGGAAGAATACGACGACATTAATGTAACAAAGCACTTCCCAATGTCTTTGTGCAATGATCTCTTCAACTCGAGTATTTAGTGTGTTGAATCCCCAATTCACAAATCCCCTCTCTTTGATTAGTCTCTTCTTCACTAAAACATGATCATGAAACTTCTGCGCATCGAAACTGACAAACTTTTTCTTGTTGAAAATTCCAAATCTCGCTGTATTTTTGGAGTGGGACGCCATTGAATTTGAAATCTAGTGGCTTTTCCCTTGTTTTCCCTCTTAAAATAGACTTAGGAATCAGTTTTTTTGGTGCATCATGTGCCAGCTCTCTGGAATTTGGCTCATCATGCGCCAATTTGACGCATCATGCGCCAGTTCCAAAAAACAACACTATTTCGATTTCGATCCAATAAATTCTCAATTTTTCCATAAAATAAAGATGTTTCTAAATATTTTCTCAAATACATGACTATATAAAGACATACATATAAATGTATGTAAAATATTTCAAACAAAAACTCAAAAGCAAAATAAACATTGATAAATATGGGTTGCCTTTCACAAAGCGCTTGGTTTAATGTCGTCAACCTAACATTCCCAGTCTTTATTCTGGGTGACCCAACATTATAGGCTCTTTAAAAACTAATCTTTGACCATCAAAACATGGTTTCAATCTATGCCCATTCACTTTAAATATCTCTCTAGTCTCTCCTTTCAACTTAAAATTGAATTCCTTTATAACTCAATATGCTTTATGCTCCAACTCTACTGGTAAGTGACAAGTCTTCCAAAAAATTAATCTATAAGAGGATATTCCTATAGCTGTTTTATAAGCTGTCCTGTATGCCCATAATACCATATCTAATCTAGCAGACCAATCTATTTTACTAGGATTAACACTCTTTTCCAAAATTTTCTTAATTTCACGATTAAATACTTCTGCTAAATCACTAGTTTGGGGACACTAAGCAGTTACAATTTTATGCATTATATTATATTTTTCTACCAATCTTACAATTGTTACATTTCTAAAATGAGATCCTCCATCAGTAATGATTACTCTCAGCATTCCATATTTTGTAAAAATATTTTAATTAAAAATTTTGAAACACTCCGAGCATCACATCGAGGTAAAGTGATTGCTTCAATCCATTTCAAAACATATTCCACTACAATCAATATATAAATATTTCTGAATGAAGGTATAAATGGTCCCATAAAATCCAATCCCTATGCATAAAAAATTTCAATTTCCAAATTAAAATTTAGAGGCATTCTATTTCTCTTGAAATATTACCTACTCTATGACACCGATCACATATTTTTATGTATATATTAACATCTCTAAATAGAGTGGGCCAATAAAATCCAGATTGTAAAATTTTATGAACAGTTCTTTCATTCCCAAAATTACCTCCAAATTTGGAATCATGACATTTTTGGATAAGTTCCTAAATTTCTTTATAATGCACACATCGCCTCATTACTAAATCTTTACATTTTTTATACAAATAAGGATCATTCCAAAAATATGATTTTGCATCATAAATGAATTTCTTTTCCTGTTGTTTTGTTAGTTCATATGATAAAATACCACTAACAATATAATTTATAATATCAGCATACCAAGGTATTTCCCATCCTTTTACAACATAAAATTGTTCATCATGAAAAGTTTAGTTAATTCCTTTTTCCATATCAAGTATTTATTCATGTTCTAGCCTAGATAGATGATCAACAATTTGATTATCAGTCCCTTTCCTATCGACTATTACAAAATCAAATTCTTGCATCAGAAGTACCCATCTAATTAAATTTGGTTTAACATTCTTCTTTTGCATCAAATATTTAATGGTTGAATGGTCAGTATGCACTATGCATTTAGCTCCAATCAAATATGATATAAACTTATCAAAAGCATATACAATAGCTAATAACTCTCCTTCAGTGGCGTTGTGCCTTGAGTGGCGTTTTAGTTAATCTGAGCATCATTAAGAGTCTTACTAGTATAGTATATATCTTTAAAAATATTATTATATTTATGCCCTCAAACAGCTCTAATTACATAATCACTAGCATCACACATTAATTCAAAAGTTTTCTCCCAATCAGGTGAAACATTTATATGAGCAGTGATTAATTTTTTCTTTAAAGTTTCAAAGGCTTTAAGGCAATCTTGGTTGAAGTCAAATTTTGTATCTTTTTCCAAAAGTTGGCATAAAAGGTTTAGTAATTTTTTTAAAATCTTTGATATATCGCCTGTAAAATCCAGCATGTTCTAAAAATCTCTTAACTCCTCTTACTGTAATAGGTGGAGGTAAGTTTGATATAATCTGAATTTTTGCAGGATCTACTTCTATGCCATTTTCTGAAATTTTATGCCCGAATACAATTCCTCTTGCTACCGTATTTCTCCCAGTTCAATACAAGATTAGTTTTTTCACATTGTTCTAGAACTTTCTTTAAATGATTTAAACATATTTCAAATGAAGTTCCAAACACAGAAAAATTACCCATAAAGACTTCAATCCCTTTTTCAATTAAATCATTGAAAATTGACATCATACATCTTTGAAATGTTGCAGGTGCATTATATAACCCAACGGGCATTCACCGAAAAGCAAAAGTTTCATAAGGAGTAGTAAATGTTGTTTCCCTTTGATCCTCTGGAGCAATAGTTATTTGATGATAACCACTATATTCATCTAATAACTGGTATATCCATCTAGAATATAAAAATACTTGTGCCCAGCCAGCCTATCCAACATTTGGTTCAAAAAAGGTAAGGAAAAATGATCCTTTCTGGTGGCTGAATTTAATTTTCTATAGTTTATGCAGATTCACCAACCAGTGACTTGTCTTATTGATATTAATTCATTATGCTCATTTGTCACTACAGTCACACCTCCGTTCTTTGGAACACAGTGAATTGGACTTACCCAAACACTGTATGAAATAGGATATATTATTCCAACATCTAACCATTTTAAAATTTCTTTCTTAACAACTTATTTCATCATAGGATTTAATTTCATTTGAGGATCAGCTCATGATTTATGTTGATCTTCCAATAAAACTCTATGCATACAAATTAAAGGATTGATTCCTTTAATATCAGTTAATGTCCATCCAAAGCCTTTCTTATGTCTTTTTAACGTTTCCAATAACTGTTGTTTTTGCTCATCAGTCAAATTTAAGGATACTATAATAAGTAATGTAGATAAATCTCCTAACAATGCATACTTTAAATGTGTAGGAAGTATTTTCAGTTCTAGTTCAAGAGGTTTCTTGTTACTTTCTATAGGATCTAACATATTAAATATTTCCTGAACATAGTCCAAATCTTCTTTACTCACTTCCATAAATTCAATCATCTTGAATTTTATCCTCATCTTGATGTCCCATATATTCCTTTTCAAATTTGCTTCCAAATTTTTTCTTGAAATATTCATGGCTTAAATATTCATTAATATCCATTCTGAAGCCTTCAATCTCTAGCTCTTTTGTAAGGTAGCTCATTGATTTTGCGATATTAAATGTAACCTCTTGATCACTAACTCTCATAGTTAGTTCTCCTTTCTGCACATCTATCAAAGCTCTTCTAGTGACAACGAATGGTCTTCCTAAAATAATAGGAATTTCTTTAACTTCCTCCATATCTAATACAATAAAGTTCACAGGAAAGATAAATTTATCAACTTTTACCAAAACAACTTCGATAACTCTAGGATAGGTAATCGAATGATCAACTAATTGAAGAGTTACAGTCGTAGGTGAAATATTTCTTAAGCCCAACCTTCTGCTTAGAACATTTATGAAAAGTACATAAGCGATGTGAAGAAACAAATTTAGTTCTTAACTGGAAAAAATGTCAATTTATGTTAATAGGAGGAATTGTATTAGGACATAAAATATTAGAAAATGGTATGGAAGTATATCCTACTAAAATTCAAGTGATCGCTAATTTACCTTATCTAACAAATATAAGGTAAATTAGGAGTTTTTTAGAAAATGTTAGATTCTACATGTGATATATTAAATACTTTTAAAAGATTGCTAAGCCTTTATGCCATTTATTGGAGAAAGATGAAATTTTTAATTTTGATAAGGAATGCATAAAAATTTTTAATTTATTAAAAGAAAAATTAATCACTGCACCAATTATAATTTCACCAAATTGGGGAAAATATTTTGAATTGACGTGTGATGCTAGTGATTATGCTATAAGAGTTGTTTTAAGTCAAAGATATAATAAATTTTTAAAGTAATTTACTATGCTAGTAAAACTCTTAATGAAACTCAAATCAATTATACAACAATTGAAAAAGAGTTAATAGAAATAGTACATGTTTTTGATAAATTTAGATCATATTTAATTAGAACTCCTTGTGTAGTGCATATAGATTATTCTGTTATTAAGTATTTAATGAAAAGAAGGAAGAATGATGTTAAACCTATACTTATAAGATGGATTCTTCTTTTACAAGAATTTAATTTTAAAATAGTAGATCAAAAGAGGACTGAAAATCAAATTTTTGATTATTTGTGGAGGTTTAAATTAAAAAAACCACCCTATTTTGAAAAAGAAATTAATCAATATTTTCCAGATGAAAATTTGTTCACTGTAAATGAGTGGTGTGTTCCATGGTATGCCGACATTGTGACCTAAATTGTTAGTAATCTTAAACCCTATGGAATGACATACCAACCAACAAGGAAATTTTTTTCTGAAGCTAAGACTTATTTTTGGGATGACCAATTTTTATATAAACAAGGAAAGGATCTGATCATTCGAAGATGTGTACCATTAGAAGAAACTTTTGAAATTATCAAAAAATGTCATAATTCTGATTTTGGGGGACATTTTGGTGTTGATAAAACAGCATACAAAATTCTACAATCTGGATTTTATTGGCCTACAAGTTTTAGGACATTTTGGTGTTGATAAAACAACATAAAAAATTTTACAATCTGGATTCTATTGACCTACAATTCTTAGAGATGTTAATGCTTATATCAAAACCTGTGATAGATGTCAATGAGTAGGCAATATTTCTAGAAGAAATGAGATGCCCCTAAATTATATGCTAGAAGTTGGCATATTTGATGTTTGGGGATTAGCTTTCATGAGACCATTTATACCATCTTTCAAAAATTTATATATTCTGTTAGCAGTGGATTATGTATCCAAATGGATAGAAGCTGTTGCTTTACCTAGATGTGATGATCAAAGTGTTGTAAAATTTTTGGAAACAAACATATTTTATAGATTTGGGATGCCAAGAGTTATCAAAAATGATGGGGGCAGTCATTTCAAGTAAGTCATTTCAGAAATGTCATAATAGAGAAAGTATTAAAGAAATATAATATAAACCATAGAATTACTACTGCTTATCATCCTCAAACATGTGGTTTGGCTAAATTATCCAATCGAGAAATTAAAAAAATTATGGAAAAATCTGTTAATAAAAAAAAATGGATTGGTCAGTCAAACTTGACTATGCTTTGTGGGCTTATAAGACTGCATGCATAACTCCTATAGGAATGTCCCCATATAGGCCACTATTTGGGAAAGCATGTCATTTACCAATTGAACTTGAGCATAAAGCATATTCAATTATAATTTAAAAGATGCTGATGAGAAAAGATTATTGCAATTAAATGAGCTTTAAGAGATAAGGAATGAATCTTATGAGAGTGTCAAGATTTATAAAGAAAAAATGAAGACGTGGCATGATTGAAAGATTCTTACTAAAAATTTTCAACAAGGGCAAACTATATAATGCAAGGTTTAGATTATTTCCAGGCAAACTTAAGTCTTGGTGGATGGGCCCATTTGTTGTGATAAATGTTTATCTTTATGGAGCTGTGGATATTAAAGATCCTAAGTCTAAGAAAATATTTAAAGTTAACGGACATAGAATGAAACCTTATTTTATAAGGGATTGACATAAACTTAATGATGGAATGATGCTGTGTCAACTAGAATAAGTACTGGTTACATCGGGCTAACAACGTAAAACCAAGTGCTTTGTGGGAGGTAACTCATAGTTATCAGAGTGTTTTTGTTTTGATTGTTGTTTTGTGTGTGATTAAGAAAATTAGGGTAGTATTTTTGAAAATATTATGTCTTAGTAAAGATTTTAAGACTTTATTTAGTGACCAAGACATGCTAGAATGAGAATTTGGATGTTAAGTTGACTAGTGCAAAAGTGTGCACTGACGCTTAAGCGCCAGATCCGACGCTTAAGCGCGGCAGTTTAAACAAATTTATGAAATTAATATTCTAGAAGGTTTAACCATTAGTTTATAAAAATGTGCCAAGGAAATTTCTAAACGTGTCTAGGAGTTATTGAAACGATTTAGGTCTATAAATATAAGGGTTTTGTGAAGGAATTTCACCCCAGATCATTTCTAGCCCTAAAAGTCTAAGAGAAAGTGAGATTTAGAGAAAATGTCTTCACGGGAGAAGGATTTGAAGAAGGAAGAAACCATGAGGAAAATGTTCATTAGTCAAAGTGCACAAGAAATGCATAACGGTTTCTTAGCTGTTAGTATTGAAGGGATATCAGAGAAGATCAACAAAATGGAGAATACTATGACTTTATTGGAGACCAAAGTACTTGAGTTGCAAACACATCTAGAGCATATTGGATGGCAATTGAAGATGCTATTTAGCCACATAAGTTTTACAGAGGAAGAGGATAAAGCGATGTTTATAAAGCAGAAGTGGATTGAAGAAGATAGTATCAGAGCTCGTCACCACCGTCCGTTTTATCAACTCTATATTCCTGGAGAGACTAAAAAGACAGGAATTTGTTCCTTCGAATGAAGAATGGAATTAAGTTTAGTGTTAGAATTTGTGTGTTAGAAGTTGTTGTTTTTAAGTGGTTTAGTGTTTAAGTCTTGTTTTAATATTTATTACTTCTTTATGTGTAATGATTGTTGTGTACTTGTACTTAGAAAAATTTTCTCATCTAAAACTATTTGGAGTGAGAATTAAGTTTTTAAAGGTATTTGTACATGTTTGTGAATTAATATAAGTTTGTTTGTGTGAAAATTTGTGTTA
>NW_018251559.1:9024-9711 GCF_001263595.1 Phalaenopsis equestris | reverse complement strand
TCACCTTCAACCTCTCAACCTCTCAAAATTGCTATTTTGGAAGGCTAGGGCACATCTAAAGTGAAAATTTCTTAGTGGAATCAAGTGAAATTTGTTAAATCCAAGATCCTTGAGGTAAGAGCTTTACTTTTATGCAAAAATTTTGGATTTTCACCATGTATTTTGAGCACAACAACAACAACAACAACAACAAAGCCTTAATCCCACTACGTGGGGTCGGCTACATGAATCCTTTTTCTCCATTGCGTCCTATTTAGTGTCATATTTTCATTTAGTTCAAATATTGGATTAGTGTTTACTATTCAAGTATTTTGAGCACATTTGGAGAAATTCGAAAATTCACTATTCATGGTGAAAAATGAGAGAAAGATCTATGAAAATGGTTTAGTGTTTACTTAAACAATAAAACATGAAGTTTGAGCAAATATTGGATGGAAATTGAAGATGCAATTTAGCCACATATGTTATGTAGAGGAAGCAGATAAGGCGATGTTCATAAAGCATAAGTGGATTGAAGAAGATAGTATCAGAGCTCATCACCACCGTTCGTTTTATCAACTCTATATTTCTAGAGAGACTAATGAAAGACAGGAATTTTTTCCTTCGAATGAAGAATGAAATTAAGTTTAGTGTTAGAATTTGTGTGTTAAAAGTTGTTGTTTTCAAGTGGTTTAGTGTTTAAGTCTT
>NW_018251559.1:6117-9011 GCF_001263595.1 Phalaenopsis equestris | reverse complement strand
TGTATTTGTATTTAGAAAAATTTTCTCATCTAAGACTATTTGAAGTGAGAATTAAGTGTTTAAAGGTATTTGTACTTGTTCGTGAATTAATATAAGTTTATTTGTGTGAAAATTTGTGTTAATTTTAGCCTCGAATTGAAATAGTTATTATGGAGAAATTTGAGAGAGATGGGAGTTATAAGAAGTTGAAAATAGTTATATAAGTGCTATGAAACCATTTAAGGGTTGTTTACTTAGGCAAATAGTGCATTTTACTTTAATTTAAAAATTTTGAAAATTGTGCACTCGCGCCTAAGCACCATATCTCGCGCTTAAGCATGAGCCAACCCGAAAGGCAGGCGCCTAAGCGCCACTTACCCGCGCTTAAGCGCTGGTTCAAGAAAATCGGTTCGCAAATGGTTAAAAGTGAAATTTTGGCCCAAAATCACCATTTTTATGTTTCCTGTCACCTTCAACCTTTCAAAATTGCTATTTTGGAAGGCTAGGGTAAATCTAAAGTGAAAATTTCTTGGTGGAATCAAGTGAAGTTTGTTAGATCTAAGTTCCTTGAGGTAAGAGCTTTACTTCTATGCAAAAATTTTGGATTTTCACCATATATTTTGAGCACATTTGGAGAAATTCAAAAATTCACTATTCATGGTGAAAAATGAGAAAAAGATCTATGAAAATGGATTAGTGTTTACTTAAACACTAAATCATGAAATTTGAGCACATATTGGATGGCAATTGAAGATGCAAATTAGCCACATATGTTATATAGAGGAAGTGGATAAGGCAATGTTCATAAAGCAGAGGTAGATTGAAGAAGATAGTATCAGAGCTCGTCACCACCGTCCGTTTTATCAACTCTATATTCTTGGAGAGACTGATGAAAGACAGGAATTTGTTCCTTCGAATGAAGAATGTAATTAAGTTTAATGTTAGAATTTTTGTGTTAGAAGTTATTGTTTTCAAGTGGTTTAGTGTTTAAGTCTTGTTTTTAATCTTTATGACTTCTTTATGTGTAATGATTGTTGTGTATTTGTATTTAGAAAAATTTTCTCATCCAAGACTATTTGGAGTGAGAATTAAGTGTTTAAAGGTATTTGTACTTGTTTGTGAATTAATATAAGTTTATTTGTGTTATTTTTAGCCTTGAATTGAAATAGTTATTATAGAAAATTTTGAGAGAGATGAGAGTTATAAGAAGTTGAAAATAGTCATCTAAGTGCTATGAAACCATTTAAGGGTGGTTTTCTTAGGCAAATAGTGCATTTTACTTTAATTTGAAAATTTTGAAAATCTTGCACTGGCGCCTAAGCACCATATCTTGTGCTTAAGTGCGAGCCAACCCGAGAGGCAGGCGTCTAAGCGCCACTTACCCGTGCTTAAGCGCCAGTTCAAGAAAACCGGTCCGCGAATGGTTAAAAGTGAAATTTTGGCAAAAAAATCACCATTTTTACGCCTCCCGTCGCCTTCAAACTCTCAAAATCGCTATTTTGGAAGGCTAGGGCACATCTAAAGTGAAAATGTTTTGGTGGAATTAAGTGAAATTTGTTAGATCCAAGTTCCTTGAGGTAAGAGCTTTACTTCTATGCAAAAATTTTGGATTTTCACCATGTATTTTGAGCACATTTGGAGAGATTCGAAAATTCACTATTCATGGTGAAAAATGAGAAAAAGACCTATGAAAATTGCTTGGGAAGTGTAGATTATACTTTGGAAGTTTAGTTTAGTAATTCAGACTTGATTTTTGAAGTTATTTTTGGAATTTATAAAATTTGTAGAATGACACCAAGAATGAAAAAGAGCAAAGGAAAGAACACTTTCGATTCAAGTAAATTTGTTAGTTCAAAGGCTCAGGATCAGTACAGTGATGCATTGTAATCACGAAAATTGATTCAAGAGCGGTGTTTTAGGAATCCAGGCGGAGACTAGAGGATTTGATCATTCACCGAGCCGACAGTGGGAATGATTCTGCTATTTCTCTGTTCTGCTGTGGCAGTTATTTTTGTTGTTAGGGAGTTATATGCAAACCTCCTTGAGGTTGAAGACAATAGAGTCATGGTTCAAGGAAAGTTGGTACCTTTCTCACCAGAGATAATCAAGTTGTTTTATCATCTATCATCTAATTGGTTTTATCATATGTCACCTGATACGTTATGTTTTTATGAAAATTATAGTCCGACTGAAGTGGAGTTAGACGATATTATTTCTTACTTGACTATTGGGAGAGGGCTTTGGAAGATCACTAATGTGAGGAGAATCAACTTCCCAACTTCAAATTTATGTGCACCTTCAAAGGCCTGACACTATTTTATTTCTGCTCGTCTACTACAAACAAATCATCTTAGTGAAGTGAACAAAGAGAGAGCGATGTTAAATTTTTGTATCCAGGAAGGAAAGCTCATCAACATAGGAGCTTTGATTTGTCAGACTATCATCGGTTCTGCCAGTGTCATTACTACTGCAGGTCTGGGATTTTCTTCCTTCATCTTTTCTTTGTGTGAGCAAGCTGGAGTTAAATATGATAGCTGGGAGGAAGTGTTGTTACCTATAAAGCCCATCACTAAGGTGAATGTGAAGACTTATTCTGAGCATTCAATTTTTGGCTGGAGAGGAAGATTTTCTAGAAGTTATGAAATAGAGATATCTGTTGCTTCTACCTTTGCTCCTTCTTCATCTAGACCATCTACCTCACGTGCTTCTACATCTAGAGGTGAGTCTACAGAGATCCAAGATCAATTATTGCAGAGGTTGATGAATAATATTAATCTTACTGTTGATAGGGTACAAAACTTAGAGCATTTTACAGAGCATACTGATAGATATAATAGGAGAAAAAGTTATTATGAAGAGAAATTTCTCTCATCTTTGGAGAGCCTCATTAGGGGTAACCAAGGAGTGCAATTTCC
>NW_018251559.1:5405-5949 GCF_001263595.1 Phalaenopsis equestris | reverse complement strand
TGGTTTGTACTTTTATGTTTAAGTGAGAATTGTGATGTGATGTGTTTTCATGTTTTGGACCTGAGGCATGTATGTGTGTTTACTTGTTTAGATATTATGATGTGTGAGAATTTTATTATTAATTGTCTTGTAATGTTTGTGTTAACTAGTAATTTGTTTTAAAATTCTAGGGTAGTAACTGTTGTGAGTTTTGTGATTTAGTTAGTTTAGAACTTAACCTAATTCTATGTCTTTTGTAAAGTTGAAAATCTTGCTAACTTAGGCCTTAAATTTGAATCTCAGGGAACTGCTACCTTGTATTTTTCTTTTATCATGTTAGTGTCTTTTATTTTTTATGTTGAGATTGTAAAGTCAAGTTAGTGTATTAGTTTGCTTTTATATTTATACCCACTGTTTAGAAGTCTATTGAATCTCTACATGTTAAATTGAAATGAAAATATTAAAAAATTTTATGAAAATTAATTTTACTCCTCTTTTCAGATTTATACTTGTATCATTAGGGGACAAAAATTCCTGTAAGCAAGTTATTATTATTTTCATTCCT
>NW_018251559.1:4666-5058 GCF_001263595.1 Phalaenopsis equestris | reverse complement strand
CAAAGCTATCATTATATTTATAAGTAAAAGTTTTGTATCAAGACTTTGCTTTAGAAAAGGAAAAGTAGAATTAAAAATTATTAAAGGCCTATCCAGATATAGTAATCCTTGCCAAAAAAGAAAAGAAAATAAAAGGAGAAAAAGAAAAAAAAGAAGATAAAAAGAAAAGAAAGATAAAAGAAAAAGAAAAAGAAAAAATATAAGGGAGGTGAAGCTTGAAGATTAGTGCCTAATCAAAAATTGGTTCTACATTTGATCTTTTTAAAGTATAAGACTTAAGAAAATCTTAAGCTTATAGATATAATATAGTAAGTAAAATTATTCTTAATAAAAATTTTTAAGTGGAGATAATAAAAGAATTAAATTCTAAATTTGGAAGACTTACAATATTT
>NW_018251559.1:3712-4376 GCF_001263595.1 Phalaenopsis equestris | reverse complement strand
CTTTAATGGAAGGTATTTTTGTGTTTTTCTTTCAGGTACAGGTAAAAAGGTGAAAATACTTAAAGGAGTGAAAAATGATCAAATTTGGAGCAAATAGGTGAAAAATGTGCAAAAGTGTTTTGGCGCCTAAGCGTCAGATCCAGCGCTTAAGCGCTGGGTAAATAGAGAAGGCCACGCTTAAGCACCATAGGCCCACACTTAAGCTCCAGTGGCAGTTATTGGACGAGTAAATTTGGTTTTTACAAATTTTGAAGAGGTTTTTAAGGCACTTATTGACTTAATAAGTGGTTACAACCACCATGGAAGAAAATTATTGCAAAAGGATGTACCTCTTGGGGAAATACATCAAATCAAGACACATTTTGAAGAGATACCAAGGCACTTTTTGGAGAATTATAAAACAATGAAGATTGGGACTTTGAAGGAGGTCCTGAAAGTACTGAAAAATTTTTGAAAGTTCAAAAATTAGGGAATTAGTTGGAGAGATTTTCAGGCACCGCATATTTATCCTTTTTTTTATTTTAGTTTTATATTGAGAGTGTTGTAAAAGAGAAGAGATTCAAAGAAACTTTAAGAGTTTGGTGGAAAGAGAAGAGATTCAAAGAAACTTTAAGAGTTTGGTGGAAAGAGAAGAGATTCAAAGAAACTTTAAGAGTTTGGTGGA
>NW_018251559.1:0-3001 GCF_001263595.1 Phalaenopsis equestris | reverse complement strand
ATATTTAAACTTTCTTTATTGTGAAAATGTCTTTAGTTTAAATAATTATCTTTTTTAAAATAGAAAGTTTTCCAAAAAGTACGTATTGCATATATTCCTTGTGGGTTTGATATTCAGGTCTTAATCAAAAAGTTTTATATTACTTGATAACGATACGCATACTTGTGTGGTATCCCAATATAAATTAAAAGTTAAATTCATATTTTTCTTCAGGATCAAGTTTTTTATTTTGTTGCAAAATAGAAAATATAAGTAAAAAATATAATCATAATTATTGTTTTATTGTTGCATATAAACAGTTATCGGGGATCAATACTCAAATGAATTTCATCTGCAGTAGGAATAGCATAATCACTTAAAGGTCTCTAATGATATTCATTTTTGATTCAAGAATTACTCAAATAACAATCCATTTTGCTAATATTATCTATCTCTTTTGTTATTTTAAAATTTTTCTAATAGTTCTTTCTAATTCAGAATCGTAAGGTACTAAATTTCAGATCTTACACTGCGCATAAACAAATAAAACAAGTAATTAAAAATAAGCAAACACACTTAAATTAGAAAATGTTCAAGCGAAACTACGAACACTCTCTTTTTTTTAGTTTAGTTTTTACAGTAAAAATAAAATAACTTACTGCTACTACTTTCCGTTTCTTCCCCGGCAACGACGCCAAAAATTTGATGCGGGCGGATTTAGTATGTTAATTTTGTACTTATTTATATTTTTCAATATTACAAAATACACACGATAGATATAATAATAAATGCACAATGTAATTCCAACAAAAGTAATTTTAATAAAAATATTGTATCTTTAAAACACTTTTAAACTGCCAAATCCCCTTTAAAAATAACGCAGGTCTACATATCGCTCAAGTAATAAAGGGCTCTAATAAAGTTCTAGATTTCGATCCCACAGGGAAGTTGGAAATGCCTATAGATAGCTCTTAAGATTATAATTATAATTTAAACTAAAAAAGTAAAGTGCGAAGTTTGAATATTAACAACTAAAGTGAATGTTATTTAAAATGCAGTTGAAAAATAAAGTTAACTAGACCATAAATTAAACTTTCAAAAGTAAAATTATGAAAACTAAATGAAATTTTTATTAACGGAAAGTTTAAATTTAAGAAAGCATCCTTCCCCTTACAATGAGCATATGGATTGTGAAGAAATTAAAATCATTTTAAAAAATATATATATAAAAATTATTTTGTGCCAAATAGGAGCAATCATATTCTTTACACTCTTCCATATGTTATAAAGAGCATTGACTAACTTTAATTCCATGTTTGGGCTTGGAGGATACTGACTGCCACGCTAAAGCTCCCACTACTCCCTCCCCTGAGGGCTAACAATATCGCATTAGTTTCCAATCAATTGGACCAAATTGGGGATTTTAATCTGTCATCTTAAAATCTTTAATTCTGCATCCAACAAAGTATACTTCCCTATTTATTTGCACTCAATTCCATGGATGACATATTCTCCCATGAAATCAAATGCGATTCTACCCATGTTGTAGAAATCATAGCCCTTTCGGAACATATGTTTTTCAACACATTTTAAAATTTCAATTGGCCAGATTGAAAAGTAAATGAAGATTGAAGTTCAAATCATTGTAAATTATTAACATTTAAACCATGAAAAACAAAATTACTTCTTCAAAAAACTATATTTCAAAGTATGGAGAAGAATGACAGCGACTTTATATGTGCTTAAAAATACAAGAATTTGATACTGTTGCTAGAATATTTAAGTCACCAGCAATGGTGCCAAAAACTTGACAACGATTATAGATTTGATAAAAATGTGTATAAAATATTCAAAAATTGCAAAGTCACACTTATTAACGCAAGTATACGTATCGCTCAAGTAATACATGGCTCTAATGGAGTCCTGGATATCGATTCCACATGGAATAATACTAGAGGCTACGAACTAGGATTTAGAAAATCAATACTTAATCACAACAATACAGTTCAAATTGCTTATTTGTCATTAATAGACAATTAAAATAAATATATAATTTTAACAAACTCTTAATTAACTAATTCTACTAATAAAGTTTCTAATGTGAAATTCAATATATAAGAAAGCATCCTTCTCCTTGTCAAGAAATTAAAGTGAATGGATAAAGTGAATTAATTCAAATTTTATTGTGCCAAATAGGAGCATACTTATTCATTATCCTTTGGTCCAGGCATAAAGAACATTAACTAATCCTATGTTGGGTTACTGAATCTGCGGGTAGGTTGGGAAGATACCGGCTCTCACTTTAGAGCTCCCACTTTACCCTCACCTGAGGGCTAAAAATATACACTTCAGCACCCAAACGATAGGACCAAATTGAGGATTTTAGTCTGTCACTCTAAATCCTCCAATTCTACGCCCGATAATATTATTCCCTATTTATTTGCACCCAACTTCCAAGGGTTTTGACCTCCCTGAATCTTGGATGTATTCTTCACTTTAGTTGTAAAACTCAACATATTAACAAATCAATTGACCAGATTGAAAGTAAATTAAGATCAAAGTGAAAAGATCATCACAACTTCTTTAACATTCTCATGACTCAATCAATTTAAATCACCATTTCACTAAATCTCAAGAAAAGGAGAAAGACAGAGAAAACTACTCAGAACTCATGGAGAAGATACAACAAAACTTAGAACTTATATATAAAAGTAAAGTCATACAAACCTTAATAAGTAAATACCACGTATCTCTAATTTCTCCACAAGCAAACTCCTCAAAGTTCCTCAGAATCTCTTCCTTTCTTTACAGCACACAGAATTCTTCTTCGAAGCAACAAGGAGGAAGAAATCTTTCACTTTCCCTCCACTTTTACAATCTCTCGAAGAATTCCTCACAATACTAAACCTAAATTAAACTCTCTACACTCTACAAACAACAAAAACTCAGTGAACACCACCAAGGGGCTCTTCTCTTTTTTTTTTCCTGGCCCAAATGTTTCTCTTAAAGTTGTAGAAGAATT
>NW_018251558.1:5043-6633 GCF_001263595.1 Phalaenopsis equestris | reverse complement strand
GGTGGTATTATGTATTATAATATTATTTTTGTATCGTTTCATACTAGTTTTATTGGATTTATTAATTGGTTTTATTTAAGCATTATTTTTGTCATTCTAATTGTGGTATGTCAAAATTTGCAGCTCCCCGAGCTTGTAACTGTGTGCACTGATCCAATTACGGAAAGCTTACTTCTCGCAGTGGTTCAAAATGAGAAGGAAGCCTATGAACAATATTGTGCATATACAGACAAAATTGGATTCACTGTGTGAAAGAACCACGTTGGTTTTTGACCGAATTCAAAATGATTAAGACAAAGGATTTCATTTGTGGTAAGGCTGGTTTCAAGAAAGATTTGAATAACAATGTGGCGGTGAAGTACAGTAGAGGGGACACAAGGACTGGTTGTCCAGTCAGGATTCAATATGTCATCGATGTCGAAAGTAACAGGTCGGTTAAAAAATTTATAGAAATTCATAATCGTCCTTTGGTGGTGGACGAAATAGAAGCAATTTTAATTCTCTACCCTGATACAATCAATAGAAAATTATTGGCTAATCTCAGCATTTAGTCCCTAAATTTGTGGCTAGGCTAGGATGATACCAGATCCTACTTCCATTCACGTGAAGGCTAGCTCTCACTTTAGTTTTTAAATGCTAAGACTGAATTGAAGATTTTAGTCTGTCACCCTAAAAGTTCTCCAATTCTACACCCAACATAGAATATTTCCCTATTTATTTGCACTTAATTCCATAAATGATGTTCTTCTTTATGGAATCAAATATTATCCTTACTCTGTTGTACAACTCATACTCAATTTCTCAAATCATATGTTTCACAACACATTTTAACAATTCAATTGGCCAGATCAAAAAGTAAATTAAGTTCAGAGTTGAAAAATCATCACAATTTATTTTACAATTTAATATTGGCACATTCATATTATCTATTTATTTCACCATATCTCAGAATAGGGAGAAAGAAATAAGGAACTACTCAGACTTCATGAGAAAGAAATAACAAAACATAAATTTCATATATAAAAGAAAGTTCATACAACACTGATAAACAAACAATACTTATCTGAAAACTCTTTCTCAAAGAAAATCATTTTTAATCTTTCCTTAGAAATGCAGGAAGAAGATATCTCAAACTTTTCTCCTTCTCCAACACTCGTTTCACACTAAATCTCACCACAAAAACTCTAAACTATGAAAAAAAATCACTAATTGACTCTAATATGGAAGTGGAATGAAATGATGTGGTGCGAAAAATGAAAGTAGATGAGTGAAAAACGTAGAGGAGGCCATTTTCTGATGAAATTCAGCTCCAAATAGAGTCCAAGGTCTGCAAGAGGTGCCTCTAAATACATTGAACCTTCTAGAAACGGGGTCTGCACTACCTTTTGTGCCGTCGGCGCTGAGTAAAAAATCTCCGCGTTAATTTGTTCTGCGTCGTCGGCACTGCTCTCGGCGTGCATTTCTTCAAAAACTTCATTTTCACTCCAAATTTCATCATTTTTGCTTTCTTTTTGCTTTAAGCCCTAAAAATCAACAACCTGCAAGAAAACATCAAAATACCTTCCATTAAAGTGTAATATCATCAAAAAT
>NW_018251558.1:0-4985 GCF_001263595.1 Phalaenopsis equestris | reverse complement strand
TATTATGGTATTATTTATGTATTATTGGCTTTGAACTATACATTTGTGTTATTATGGTATTATTTATGTATTATTATGGTGGTATTATGTATTATAATATTATTTTTGTATCATTTCATACTAGTCTTATTGGATTTATTAATTGGTTTTGTTTAAGCATTATTTTTGTCATTCTAATAGTGGTATGTTGAAATTTGCAGTTCCCCGAGCTTGTAACTGTGTGCATTGATCCAATTGCAGAAAGCTTACTTCTCGTAGTGGTTCATAATGAGAAGGAAGTCTATGAACAATATTGTGCATATACACACAAAATTGGATTCACTGTGCGAAAGAACCACGTTGGTTTTTTACCGAATTCAAAATGATTAAGACAAGAGATTTCATTTGTGGTAAGGCTGGTTTCAAGAAAGATTTGAATAACAATGTGGCGGTGAAGTATAGTAGAGGGGACACAAGGACTGGTTGTCCAGTCAGGATTCAATATGTCGTCGATGTCGAAAGTAACAGGTCTGTTAAAAAATTTATAGAAATTCATAACCATCCTTTGCTTATTCATTTTGAAATAATTGCTTTGGTTATTCCTTTGGTTACCAACATCTATTGTGTTCTAGCAGAAAGATGAGTGATATCAATGCAGAAGTGCTAAGATCGATGACACAATCAGGGATTAGAATAAGTGATGCATTTAGTTTTCTGGCTACAGAATTTGGGGGTGTGGAAAATCTTGATTTCACGAAAAGGGAAGCTCATAATTTCATACAAAGAGAGAAAAGTTAAAATTGAACATGGGGACGCTAATTCTCTACTACGATTTTCCATTAAGAAGTAAGCTGAGGATGCGTTGTTTGCATGGGACATCCAAATTGACGAGTTTGGTAGTTTGTTGAATTTCTTTTGGAGTGATGGGATATCCAGGCTTGATTACGATTGCTTTGGGGATGTCATAATATTTGATACAAGTTATATACTAAATAAATACACTTTATGTTGTGCTCCTATTATCAGTGTGAACCACAACTAGTAGAATATTCTATTTGGAGTTGGTTTTTTGTCAGATGAAACAGTTGACTCGTTCAAGTGGTTATTCAAATCATTTATCTGGATAATGGATAATAAGCACCCGATATCCCTGATAACAATTTCCCCTGACCATGATCAAGCAATGGCCATAGCCATTGAAGAGTGTCTTCCGTACACCAGACATAGATTATAATGTCAATGACTTATTTACAAGAAATTATGCTTAAAAGTCTATTTGGTGTGGTAGGTAAGAGAGTCAATGATTTTTTTTATAAATGCATGGGTATTTCACTCCGAAAAGGAGTTTGAAGAAACATGAGTACAATGATTGAGCAAGAAAATCTACAAGAGAATATTTGATTGAATAGTTTATACAATATCAGACATAAGTGGTCAATGACCTTCAATAAGGAAATATTTGGGATGGGGATCCTTTCAACAAAAAAGAAGTGAATCCATGAATAACATCGGTCATGATGTCTTTAAGACAACAAGCACCCTCACTGAAAGTTTCTTGGGTATTGAAAAAGTCATGAAATCTTGGCAAAGGAATGAGAAGGATGAATATTTTAATTGTGAACAATCTGTAATTATTCTCACTATAAAAAGTAGTCCTGGTTGAGGCAAGGTGCTTTAGTTTATACAAGGAAGTTTTATTCAATATTTGAAGCAAAGTCGCTACATGGTTTGTGTGGACTTGTTGTAGAGTGCTCATCCACTAGAGATTTAGAATTTTACATTAGAAACTTAGGTAGTGAGCAAAAAGGCAGACCTTGGATTGTTAAAGTCAACAAAAGTAATTCTGAAATTACATGCAGTTGCAAAAAAAATTGAAATGATGGGTTTATTATGTGCTCACACTCTAAGGGTGCTTAACCATGAGAATATAACAAAGAACCCTGATAAATATATATATATATATTAATACGGTGGTCTGTTCATGCAAAGAGGGATATATATAACAGCTATGGGTATAAACATCTGAAGGAATCACAAACGTCACCAACTTGTTCAAGTGGACTCATATATCGAACACACTTTATAATTTGCATACTGGATCAGTATATTAACGCAAGATAATGAACTTGCTGAGAAAAATGTGTTGGAGACATTAAAGAAACTAACAATCAAATCAGAGCTCATATTGAATGAGAGAGACCACTGGAAAATGCCAAGGTTAAAGAAGAAAAGGACACCAAATATACAACACAATTTGAATGACCTAATGAAGATGCGGCCAAAAAGAATATCTAATGCAAGGTTAAAAGCTATTGGGAGAAGAACAAGAGAGTAAAAAGTAAGCTTTACCTACACTACTAATAAACGTGTCTTCATGCAAGTTGTGTTACAACTCTCTAACATGAAGCATTACATTACAGGAAAGGACAAAGAAGTTGGTTCAAGTCAAGATACATTTCACCCATCCAACCCAAACTTGTTTGCAATGTCAGATCGGTATAGTCAGGTACATAAATTAAAATTCAAAATGCTTTGTGATATGTGAACTAATTTTGATTATACATATTTACTTACGTTCACTTGTGATTACCCAAAATCAATAGGAATTGTCTTCAACACTGCCCACAGACACATATACAAGCTTATTGATGAACCTAAATGATGATATGTGAAATACCAAAAAACTGTAATGAGTTAATGTAATGTGGTATTAATGTAGTTTTGACAGTGTTAAATTAATATATTGTTTGTTATTGTGGAATTAATGTAGTTTCTGCAGAGTTAATATGGATGATACAACTGTTAAATTTTATTCCCATTAAAATGTACTATATTATCTTAAATAAAAACTGCCCACAGACACATATACAAGCTTATTGATGAACATAAATGATGATATGTGAAATACCATGAAACTGTAATGAATTAATGTAATGTGGTATTAATGTAGTTTCGACAGTGTTAAATTAATCCATTGTTTGTTATTGTGGAATTAATGTAGTTTCTGCAGAGTTAATATGGATGATACAACTGTTAAATTTTATTCCCATTAAAATGTACTATATTATCTTAAATAAAAATGTTATATTACAAAAAGATTGCCAAAATACATCCAGATTGCCAGAATAAGTTAGGTGTGATTAGAATATTTTGTTAGTTTATTCTAGCTTGAGATTAATATTACCAAAATATTACCAAAATATGACAATAATACAACCATTATATAAAAATGCTCGATAAGAAGGAATATAAATTGGTTTTGATTGAAATATTCCTTTACTGTATTCATCGCTCCGCAGTTGTATCGTGGTAGTTCCAAGGATATATTTTTAATATTAAGTTGTTTTTATACATTTCATCACAAAAATGTGAAATAAACAACAATAAAACTTTAATATTACCATAATATTCTTGCAGATATGATTGGAATAAGCTAGGTGTGATGAAAATATTTTGCTAGTTTATTATAGCTGGCGTTGAATATTACCAAAATTTTACTAAAATATTACCACAATACAACCATTATATAATAAATATAACCTGGTTTGATTGGAATATTCATTTACTATATTCTTAGCTCGGCGGTCGTAACGTGTCTACTCTGAAGATATTTTTTAATTTTAAGCAGTGTTTATACATTTCATCACGAATATATGTGATATAAATAGCAATAAAACTTTCATATTACCATAATATTGTCTAAATACAACTGAAATAAGCTATGTTTGATTAAAATATTTTTGTCAGTTTATTATAGCCTGCGTTGAATATTGCAAACGTTGAATATTATCATAATATTACCAAAATATTATCATAATACACCCATTATGTAACAACACTCACTAAGGAATATAATCTGGTTTAATTAAAAAATTTCTTTACTCTTGGCTCCACGGTCGTATTGTGATTGTTCCGATGATATTTTTTTAATATTAAGTTATTTTATACATTTTGTCACAAAAATATGTGATATAAATAGCAATAAAACTTTAATATTATCATAATATTGTCTAAATAAGACCGGAATAAGCTATGTTTGATTAAAATTTTGATTAAAACATTTTGAAAGTTTATTATAGCCTGCGTTGAATATTACAAGCGTTGAATATTACCATAATATTACCAAAATATTACCATAATACAACCATTATATAACAGCGCTCGCTAAGGAATATAACCTGGTTTGATTGAAGTATTCCTTTACTGTATTCTTGCCTCCACAGTCGTATCGTGGTTGTTTCGAGTATATAGTTGGGAAAATAACAGCTATGTTATCATAATATTACCATAATATTACCATAATATTTCAAGAATACTGCCATACCAAGGAAAATAACAGCTATGTTGTAAAAAACAACTAGAATGAAAAAAATCACTTATATTATCTTAATATTACCATATTATTATCATAATATTGAAAGAATACAACCAAAGTAGAGGGAAAATAACAGTTATGTTATAAATGAAAAAATCACATATATTAACTTAATATTACCGTAATATTTCAAGAATACTACCATAATAGGGAAAATAATAGCCATGTATTAAAAACAACCAGAATGAAAAAAAGCACTTATATTATTTTAATATTATCATAGTATTACCATAATATTGCAATAATACTACCAAAATAGAGGAAAAATTACAGCCATGTTATAAAAAATAACTAGAATTAAAAAATCAATTATATTATCTTAATATTACCATAGTATTACCATAATACTGCAAGAATACTACCAAAATAGAGGGAAAACAATAACTATGTTATCAAAACCAACCAGAATGAAAAAATCACTTATATTATCTTAATATTACCATAATATTGCAAGAATACTACCAAAATAGAGAGAAAATAACAACTATGTTATAAAAAACAACTAGAATGAAAAAATCACTTATATTATCTTAATATTACCATAGTGTTGTCATAATATTGCAAGAATACTACCAAAACAGAGGAAAAACAACAGTTATGTTATAAAAAACAACCAGAATGAAAAAATCAC
>NW_018251557.1:31251-61018 GCF_001263595.1 Phalaenopsis equestris | reverse complement strand
CACACCAAAAATAGTGCCGACATGAATCTATCATTTATTCAAATAATTTTTCCTCAAGCATAGGAGGTGTTTGAGAATAATTCATTACATATTGTTCTATCTTCTTTGATATTACAACAACTTGAGAAGCCAAAATAGATAGTGCATCAAAGTCACGAACACTGACTACTTTTCTTGGAGTTACCCTTTCAGAGGGTCATTGAAAACTATTTGTAATCACCTCTTCAATTAAAGAATATGCTTCATCGAATGATTTTAGCATTATTGATCCACCAACAACAACGTTAATAATAGATCTAAGAGATCCAACTAATCCATTATAAAAAGTTTGAATTATTAACCAATCTGGTAACGCGTGGTGTGGAAGCTTCTTAAGGAGATATTTAAATTGTTCTTAAGTTTCATATATTTATTCTTCTTCAAATTGACAAAAAGATTTGATATCATTTCTAAGCTTAGCAATTTTTCAATGGTGAGAAATATTTAGATAAAATTTTTTATGTTAATTCTCCCCAAATTCTGATAAATTCAGATGTTAAAGAGTTTAACCACATCTTAGTTGTATCTCTTAATGAAAAAAGAAAAGTCTAAGTCTGACGGCGTCATTCGACACTCCGTCATATTTAAATGTAGCACAAATTTATAGAAAACTAACAAGATGTAAGTTAGGATCTTCAGTTGGTATTCCCCCAAACTGATTATTTTGTACTATTTGGATAATAACAGGCTTAAGTTCAAATAAATTAGCAGCTAGAGCAGAATTTTAGATACTCAAGTGAATTTCATAAACTGTATGGCTATCATAACCTCTTAAAGGTCTCTATTGATGTTCATTTTCAATTCCTTGATTATTTAAGTTGTTAGCCATTTTGTTCAAATTATCAAATTCTTTTTGTTGTTTTTAAATTTTTCTAATAATTTTTTCTAACTCTGAATCGTAAGGGACTAAACCTTCGGATCCTAAACTACACATGCACAAACACAATAAACAATTAAGATAAGCAAAGACACAAAAATATAAAAATATTTATTATACTACAATGTTTCTTAAAATAAGTTTTACAGTTCAAACAAACTCTTCTAAATTATAAAATAATTTACCGTTACCTCCCCGACAACGACGCCAATAACTTGATGCTACAAAAAAGAAAACTTGATGGGCGACAATGTGTATGTGTTGTAAATGTCTTTCAACACTATAGCACACAACAACTAAATAAGGAAACATGCAGATCAATCACAATAATAGTTACTTCAGTTAAATAAAATTTATCTTATAAAATTTGTAAGTCCTCACTTCTAGTGATTTAATGTATATTCTCAATTTAAAATAGTCACTAGTTTGCAAACGCAAGTATACATATCGCTTAGATAATAAAGGGCTCTAATGGAGTCCTAAGTATTGATCCCACAAGGAGTGGAAGTTCTTAAGATAATAGCGTAAAAGACATTATGCAAACTATAAAAACTTAAGTAAGAAAAACAGGTCAAAGAAAAGTTTAATACATGCTAGTGGAAATGTAACTAAAAGAGCTAAATTAACTAAACTATTTTCTAAACTTCAAAGTTAAATTTACTAAGACTAAACGAAGTATTGTGACGAAGAGTTCAAATTTAAAAAAACATCTTAAGTTAATCAACAAAAATATAAATCAATTAAACCAATTGTTATTAGTTGTGGCTTAGTTTGATTTGATATATGTTTAACTTTTACTTAGTGTAAGATTTAAGTAAAATTAAATGGGATTCTAATAAAAGCAACTTATGATTTAATGAATCCAATTAAGATTGATAAAAAATAAAAGATTATAATTATTATTATTCAAGATACAATTACTTAAAAATAAATTATTTTAACAAATTAATACTAATGAATTAAAACTCTTAAACTAATTAAACTTGACAGTAAAGAATTTCTTATTTTAAATAAGCTAATGATTTACTAATTAAATTTTAATAAAATGTTATCTTACACTTATTACTAGTTAGAATAATTAATATTTAAATATTGAAATTAAATAGAATACATTGGAGGGTTCACTAGGCTTCACATTATCCGAGCACTCTACCTTTCTAAACTTGAATTCTATGAACAATCCCTTTGAAATTTTTAACATATCCCTTTTGAAGCTTCAAAAACACCAACCTTAACATTCAACTTTGAAATCATGAATGATACATGTAATCAATTTAATCAAGAGTTTTCTCGATAGTTTACAACTCCCGGAATGTACTTAATTATTAGTATTTGCTCTTGTTGGGATACTAGATCCTAGAGTAAAATAAACCCTACGTTTCACCTATAAGGTAAGAAAAAGAAGCCTGGTCAAGTTAGACCCATAAATTATAAAGATTTTCATTATACAAATAATAATATCACTTCAAAATAATATTTCTACATCTCGGGGTAGTCTATTAATCTTCAAATGATTTAAATAGAAATATTTTAAGATGTGTGCGGGATGCCCTAAAATAAAATAAAAAAAGATAAAATTCTTATCAACATCCATTTTTGCATAAATTCTAGATTTATCAATTCTGAGAGTGTAAAGATCAATCAACAATATTTAAAATTAGAAATATATTCGAATTAGCTAATTTCAATTTTGAAATAAATTATTAAATAATTTACTAGGATTTAACAAATTTTTATGATGCCGAATAAATTTTAAGATTTAACATTAATAATTTTTCTCAAGTCGATGAATTTTGCACGTTAGATTGTTGGATGTTGGAGAAAATTTCATGGTTTAGTAAACCTAAACCGATCAGGTCTAATTCTGATTGGCATGAAAAACCCCTCCAGGATAGAACCGCCCAGAATAAACTGTTCAGTAGACATTTAAATACATACCACCAATTTTATTTATTTTATATATTTAACACCAAAACTCTATTTTTTACATTTACATCACTCAAATCACTCACATCACAAACATTTCATGGTTTAGTAAACCTAAACCGATCAGGTCTGATTCTGATTGGCATGAAAAACCCCTCCAGCATAGAACTGCCCAGAATCGGGTTGAAACGACAATTCAACCCCTGAACCTTATAACCGGCTCGGTTTCTAATAAATTATTTGGTAGACATTTAAATACATACCACCCAATTTTATTTATTTTATATATTTAACACCCAAACTCTATTTTTTACATTTATATCACTCAAATAACTCACATCATAACAAAAAAAAAAAATCATTATTATAAAGAAATTCAATTTATACATGTACCACTAAATTTTATTTATTTATATATCTAATCCCTAAACTCTTTTTATTTTACATTTATACCACCAATAGTATCAACATCATAAGAAATATATCACTATTTCAATTTTTAAAAGATAAAATACATATTCTCATGCATAAATAAAATAATATACGTTAAAATTGAGTTTTATTTATTTAAATGCATATGAATTGAGTAAGATATAAAATTTATATATTATAATTGATTACATCAAATTTTCACACAAACTTTCGGAAATATATCTCCCGATCCGCTAATTACTTATTTTTAGGAAAAAAGTCCTGCTTAGTTAAATTCTGTTTAGTTGCTAAGCAGCACCTACAGTTGCTTCCTCCGCTATTCTTACGATTTACTCAATTTCAGATGCACTCCTCTGTTCCCTCTTCTCCAAAGATCTCGTTTCTTCCCCACATTTGAAGATCTCTTCAGCCTCCATTCCTTCCATGCCATTCCTCCCAAATCCCTCCTTCTTTGCCTTCCTTCCTCTCTCCATTTCCTTCCGAACACGACCTCTTTAAGAAGCCCTCTCGATGTCGTCTTCCTCCTCGAAACCCTCTTCCAAGCCCTCAAAACCCATATCCCAGTCGCAGTCTTCGCCTCAACCCAAACTCTCCTCCCTCTCCGGCCACATCGCTTTGGTTGAGCTTAAATCGCGTGTACTCTCCTCAGTTTCCAAGCTCTCCGACCGCGGCGGCTGTCAGCGGCCGCAATGTCGCCCGCCGCGAGTCCGTGCGACTCCTATCTCTCCTCTGTTCCGCTCACCCCGACGTCGGTGCCACTCATCTCCCCAAGGTCATTGCTTACATTATACGTCGTCTCAAGGACCCCTTGTCAGACTCATCTGTACGTGATGCGTGCCGCGACGCCGCCGGCTCGCTCGCAGCGCTTTATCTTCGTTCACATGCCAATGAAGCTTATAACGCGCCCGCGGCGGCGGCGGCGTCGACGTCGTTGGTTGGGTTGTTCTTGAAGCCGCTGTTGGAAGTGATGGGGGAGCAGAGCAAGGCGGTGCAGATTGGGGCAGCGTCGTCTCTTGCAAAGGTGGTAGAATGTGGGGGAGGCGGCGGCGGAGCGGTGGCGTTTCAACGGTTGTGTCCGAGGATCTGCAAGATGCTTGGTGGGCAAAGCTTTTTAGCAAAAGGGGCATTACTCTCAGTTATTTCGAGCTTAGCTCAGGTTCGTATGATTGTGTTGTTGCTACGTTGGTGATTTGTTTTCGAAGTTGTTTTGTTTTTTTTTCCTTTTCTTTCGGTGTAGGAGAGCATGAAATTTTTTATACTGGGAGAATAGACATGTCGTAAGTGACATTTCCCATTTGCGTTTGATTTTATGCAGCGTTCTTAAATGCTTGAGATGTATATTTTCATTCCTCGCAGTACATTTGATTTCTTACGACAGGGATTTAAGCTGTGTGCGTTTGCTTTTTGGCCTCCACTCAAAACTATATGAGTGAGGATCATGATTCACCAACAAATGGTACAAGCTGATTAATTATTAGTGGGACATGAAGCCCAGCAATCAATACATTAGCATTAACGCTATAGAGAAACCCTCATTTTTAAGAAACAACGGGCCAAATAATACAGGGTAGTTTTTAAGGTGAAGAGAGAGCCCAAGCAATGCACCGTGGTAGGATAGTTGTGAGCATGATGAAGGAGCCCCAATGGTGTGTTTTTTTTGGCATTTTCTATTTTTATAAATGAGAAGTGGTGAATATGAGTTGGAGGTAGCCGTGTAATTCAACCAAGCTGTCTCGGGCTCGGCTTGATGAGTGGCTCATGAGATGAGCGCAATTAGCTTGCAAGCCAAACTCAACCAGCCTCGACTCGACTCATTAGCTCGTGAGTTGACCAGTTTAAAAAAATATTAATATAAAATACACTCAAAGTATGCTAAAATTAAGATATATTCTATAATTTATTAAAAACATTTAAAAATTTATCTTTTATATTTTATATCAAGTGATTTATTTTTTACTTATCTTATAATTATTCATTCTATTTTTTATTTTATTATAAGTCTAGTTTGAGTTAAAAATTGTTTTCTCTATTATAATAAACTACCCAGTTTATGAGCCAGCTCAAACTTGTAGAAATAAACTCGACCTTAAACTCAAACTCGATTAATTAATGAAGCTCAAGCTCAACCCAAAGGTGATTAAAGCTCAACTCAACTCTTACACGCAAGTGGGAGGTAAGGTTGGAAGACCAATTATCTCCTTTATTAATAGTTGGATCAATCTCAAGCTAACTGCTGCAAAACCTCTTCTCTACTAAGAAGTTTCCTGGAACATTGTAGTACTGCCTTAGGCTTGAATATTTGAAAAATGAAGGAGCTGATGAATTTATCGAAAAGATAACCACTTCAACTATCTTTTGCATTTTCTTGGTTCTCATCAGATTGTAGAAACAAATTGAGAAACTAAACTGTAGTTCTTTTCTCGCAGTAATATTTTCTTACTGCATATGATTTTGTCATTAGCGAATAAATTAATGCAAAGCATTATAGATAAAAGTTTGCAGGGAGCATAGATCTCTTAGATTGAGCTTTAGATTATATATGATATAATATTGCATATGATTTTGTCCTTTTATCTAATAATTATGCATATAATAAAAATATACCGGGCGGAAGACTTGAGGTATTTGTTGAAGTTTTGCGTTCAACTTGATTCAAAGACATTGACATCAAATTGAGACAAGGGGTGAACTCTTTGATAGAGGTAGCAGAGGGGGAAAAATGGACTATTTGAATGATTCACTAATTGGGTAAATCACCCAATATTTGACACTGTTCATTAACTTTTTTTTTGGTGGTTAGCTTTAATTTTATATTAAGACAGAAATAATGCTAAAAAATACAGGAAGTATTGGAGAGTTTGACAAGGGAATGCCAATGGTTTTCATGGTCCTATCTTTCCCACTTCACTTTGATGGAGACACCTGGATCATTGTTAACAACTGGGATTTCCCGTTTTCACTTGCTGTAAAAGGTGACCATATCTCTGATCTGTAGGCTCAACTTTATGATTTTCTAAAATATATCTTTAATAACTTTTTACGTAGGCTGGGTTTCACCTTTGCATCGGTATCAAGTTGACTTGCTCACTATCTGGTATTGCTCTTTGTTGTCAATAATTGATACAGTATGTTATCAATCTGTTCATAAATTAATTGGGATATGGTGGTGGTTGAATAACCTTACTGCTTTGTAATATTTTTTCAATATAAAAATATAGGATGCTTATTAGTTTTAGTTGTATGCTTTAATTCATTAAAATTTTGGGCAATGGTTGCATTTCATAGTTAAATAGGACACAATGGAGAAGATTCATGTAGCCAACTACTCCACTTAGTGGGATAAAGTTTTGTTGTTGTTGTTGGTTGCATTTCGTACTTAAAAGTAGTAATCCTCGCTCTTTGCTCATTTTCATTTACTGAAATGGTACATTGTGATGCAAAAATTGCAAAGTTTGGGTGATTTCATAATGCAGGAGTCATATCAGTTTTTTTTTTCGTTTGTATTATATTTTGTTCAAAATAATTGTCTGGCCGAGACTAGTCAGTTTCTGAAGTAAATATCAAGAAATAACCTCATTTTGAGACTTCAAATTACCAGCAGTTAACTCCAAAATTTTCTTAGATAAGAGCAATCGGTACTCAGAGTATGCCAACAGTGCTGCAAAGCATTCGTGAATGTCTTGAGAATAGTGATTGGGTCACTCGCAAGGCCGCTGCAGATGCTTTGGTTGTGCTTGCTTCTTATTCAGGGGATTTGATTGCTGATGGGAGTTCTCAAATAATTGAGTCTCTTGAGGCTTGCCGTTTTGACAAGGTATTGCTTATCTGAGAACTCTTTCCATGATTCAATAAGTAAACATTATAGTCTTGCTTTATCATTCATAAAGTAAGATTGTCTTACTCTTGGGGCCTTTTGGGATCACTTCTTCTTTTTATTTTTATTTTTGCTTTTTTGTTTTGTTCATGTTTTGATTTGAACTAAAACATATTTGGCTATTTGATTAAAGTATAGTTGTCTTTAAAAATTCTAAAAATAACTAAAAGTTATTTTGAATGTTTTCAAAAACATATTAATTCATTTTTAGAAACAAAAAATTGCATGTGAAAAATACACTAAACAAACATGTTAAAAAAACAAAAATAAAAGTATAAAATTTATTCCAAACATGCCCTTAGCTTTCCAGATGGGTGAATTTATGAACATAGCCTCTTGTTATATTGGCATCTGAAATCCCTCAGATTTTAGAATTGTTTTACTGTCTTGAATGGTTCATTGTTTTGTTGTCTTTAATGGTTCATTGATCAGGTAAAACCTGTGAGAGATAGCATGATGGAGGCATTGCAATTTTGGAAAAAGATTTCAGGAAATAGTGAGAATAAAGCACCAGAGGATTCAATGGGTATAAAATGATAACATCATAATTTGTTCATATGCTTTGAATTTCCTGCACGTAGGTTTCCAAGTCCCTTACATGTATTCGTGCTTGTGTTATATACTGTAGATAGAAAAGCTACCAAATCCGGGAATGGTGAAGAGTCGGATGCTAAACAGTCAAATCTCAACTGTAAAAGACCAGAATCTGTGAAAGATTCATCTCTTGATTCTTCGCCTTCTGCCAGCAAATCTTTGTCCAAAGGAAAGGGCAGCAATATTCAAGAGAATGCTGCAGTTATTCTTAAAAAAAAGGTTCCCTCCCTGAAAGACAAAGAGTTGAATCCAGAATTCTTCCAAAACCTTGAAACAAGAAGTTCAAATGATGTACAAGTTGAAGTTGTTCTACCCCGTAGAGGCCTCGAGTCATCCCGCTCACTAGATGAAGAAGAACAGGGATTGCCGGATAGTGATTCTAGGATTTCATTGAAACATGATGAAGTTCCTGGCTGCGAATTGAATGAAAATCATGGGCATATTGGCATTAACTTTCATAAAACTGAGAGAAGAATAGTAACAAATAACAATCAACAAGTTTTGGATTACCCTATTAGAGATAATTGGACTGAAAAAGGATTCAGTTCAAGGGACTCGAATATGAGGGATTTTGATGCTGATGAGAGGTTTGAACTTAACCAGAAGGACTCTTTTTCACACCGTACAAGTATCTCTCGAACTGATGGTTTAATCGAAAGTTCTGGCATGAACAACAAAGGAAATTGGTTGGCCATTCAGAGGCAGTTATTGCAGTTGGAAAGGCAACAAGGCCATCTTATGGACATGCTACAGGTTTGTTCTTGAGTAACTTGTTTATGCTTCATTGGTTTCTTTGAGAAATATGTGCAGCCATTGTGAATGATGACTACACTCTGATCGAGGAGAATGCTTATCTGCCGTTTGTCTGTGAGATGCCATATATCTATTTTTGGTAATTGATGTACACACTACACAATTTATATGTATTTGCACATCTAACACCTAAAGTCTTATATTTACACTTATAACACCTTGGTGTCATAAAACTATGCATGAAATGTGTTTTTCACTTTTAAAAAGTTAATGATGGTGGTACTTTTGATATGTTGTTAAAGATTTGAGTGTTATTCTTTTAAATAAGAATGTCTAAGTGTCAGATATGTAAATACATAAGAATTTTGTGGTATGTATGAGAATGCCCCTATATATATATATATATATATATATATATTTGGAATGGTGAGCGATAAATTGGTCCTTTAACCAACACATTTTCTTTCATGTCATGTCTTCTATTGCTTCTATTTTTTTTAAGTATTATTTCTTTGGACTTATTTGGAATCACTTTTATTTTTTTTTATTTTTATTTTAAAAACATTTTTGTTTAGTATGTTTTTTTCATACTTTGTTTTTTATTTTCAAAAAAAAATTAGCTAATTTTTTATAACACTCAAAAAATTTAGAAGTTACTTTAAGTGTTTTTAAAAACAACTAACAATGTTATAGCATACCAAACATGTTTCATTTGAGTGAAACATAGACAAAACAAAACAAATGGCAAATCGAAAAATAAAAAACAAAAACCAAAAGTGATCCTTAGCTCTTCCTTATAATTTAATTCATTTCAACGTTGTAGTCAATATCAGCAAAACGTTTGTGCTTTGTTATGCTTAGTTGTATAGTGTGTTATTATCAATCAAGCTGGTGAGGGAGAATTTAATGCATTTCCACATTTTTAGTGTTTTTAAAAACAAAAAATCATGTTATAGCATATCAAATATGTTTCATTTTGAGTAAAAACAGAAATAAAACAATATAAAAGCAAAAAATAAAAAACAAAAATCAAAAGTGACCCCAAACGGTCCCTTAGAATTTAATGCATTTCAGTGTTGTAGTCAATATCAGCAAAACCTCTGTGCTTTGTTACATGCTTGGTTGTATAGTTTGTGTTATTGTCAATCAAGTTGGCGAGGGAGAATTTAGAAAGGACCTCATTTGATGTACTAGTTTATTTTAATTTCTTTAGCCCTGACGGTGTCCGTAGCTGATATAACTCGACATGATTTGTCATAAAAGTTGAAATGCCATTACCATTAACCATAATTAATTCAGTGGAATGATTTGCTTAGCAATTCAAGCTATCAACCAAGGTGAATTTATCATATTTTTTTTGTGCTTTCCTTTCATCAGTTATATGCTTGAAAAGTTGTATAAAAATAAAAAATGCTGTTTATATTACAATATGATATGGGTGGGAGGTGAATATGTCTCAGTACTGTCTAACGGCAATTCATGAGGAACTTTAAACAGGCCAGCTGAAATTAATAATTAGTCAAGTGTTGAGTTCTGTGCCTTGTTTTACTTTTGGCTTCTATTTGCGTAAGCATGGAAGTATAGCAAATATCCTGCATGTCACTTGATTTTTGTTTACTTAATGCAGACAAACCAAATTCATAAATTCTGACGTGCATCCGGTTTATTTGGAAATTACTTGATTTCAATTCATTACTCAAGCAACCCTATACATTAGGTTAACATTTCATTACTCTGAAATTATGTAGTTTCTTGAAAGCAAATCTCATACGGTCTTTATCACGCTAGGCATAGATTGAAAGAAATTAATTTTCTTAATCGGAAGAATAGCAATCTTAAAACAGTTTCCATGACGTGTAAAGTTACAGGCAGCATTTGTAAAATTGTGTTTGGATCAAAGCCACAGGCAGCATTTGTAAAATTGTATTTGGATCAAAGCCACAAAATAGAATGAAATTCTTGTTCGTAAATTGTCAGCTCTTGATCTATGATATTTAATATTTTTTTTTCTTTTTCTGTCTATATTTAGATTCTTACGTGCCACGAAGGGAATGGATCGAAACCTAATTTTCTTATATCTGAGATGAATCTTTTATATATGTTGCAGCCATTCTTTATGATTATCCTGCAATCTTGTACCATTCCTAACTTTGGCTACCCTGAATTAGTTTACTATTGCTGGCTCATTTGATTTCTGTACTACAAATATAGGACTTCATGGGGGGCTCCCATGATACCTTAGTAACTCTGGAGAACAGAGTGCGTGGACTAGAGAGAGTTGTTGAAGAAATGGCACAGGATTTATCAATATCATCTGGGAGGAGAGGGGGAAATTTGATGATGGGGTTTGAAGGATCTCCTGGAAGATCCTCAAACAAGTACAGTGGTCTTCAAGATTATGGTGTTTCCAAGTTTGGCAGGGGAAATGAAAGTAGAGTTCCATTTATGGAAAGATATCTCTCATCAGACGGCATGCTTCCAGGAGCAAGGGGAAGAGATGCTTTTTGGAGACCAGATTCCGAAGGACGGGATCCTTATGTATATACTGGTCCAAGGAATGGGTCTACAAGTGGAAAGAGAGGATTAGTTACCTCGTTGGCTGACGGTAAATATCCGAAACATGAACCTGATGTTGAGCAAGTTGGCAACAGGAGAGCTTGGGGCAGGGGTCAAGGACCATTTAGGCTTGGTGAAGGTCCTTCCGCAAGAAGTGTTTGGCAAGCGTCCAAGGATGAAGCCACCTTGGAAGCTATCCGAGGTGCTGGGGATGATAATGGAAGCTCTCGAAGTGCGGCACGAGGGCCAATCACTGAACTGGATGCAGAAATTACTGGGCAGGATAGGGACCAGTCCTGGAACTCTTGGACCCGTGCTTTGGATTCACTTCATGTTGGTGATTTGGACTCAGCATATGCTGAAGTGCTGTCTTCAGGTGATGACTTATTGCTTGTGAAGTTGATGGAAAGATCTGGGCCTGCATTCAGTGATCTCTCTGGTGAAGTAGCAAGTGAGTTATTGCATGCAGTTGGGCAATTTGTACTTGAACAAAGCTTGTCTGATTTGGCTCTTGCTTGGATTCAGCAGGTATTTTTATTACAACAATGTCATCGTACATAGCATTATAAATTTTTATTGACTGCACATTTCGTGGGATTGATTGATGTGCTGGTTTTTATTTTTTATTTTTTTGGACTTTGAATGTTGTCGACAAGCTTGATTGGTATTTACAAGACATTGAAGGACTTCTTATAGTTGAAAGCAAATTTGAGAGCACAAATTAGGAGGGTGAGAAGCAGGAGTAGTGGTTAGATTTTCTTGAAATTGATGTTTTTCATTTTGATGAATTCGTTCATTTATTTCGCCCATCAAATAAATGAGAATTAATACACCGCAAAGAGCTAAGGATAAACAGAAAATGGGGAATAAGTGTCTTTTTTAATTTACCCTTTAACTGCGCAAATTTTTTGACATTCCCTAGAACCATATTAATACTCGGAATCCAAATATTGGAACCAAATTTAACTGAACTAAAATGACTAATAAATAAGGCAACTCTGATTGAAGATAGTTAGTTTGGTAGGCTACTCATAACTATAATCATAACTATAAGCATATTTTCATAAGTTTATTGTCATCTATGCCTTTGCGTTCCTGAAAGCATCAAACGATTGGCAATTCCTCTTTTCTGCTCTACAAAAATATGAAATTATAGAAAAATCAGATTGCTATTCATGCTCCAGTTATGGACTTGCATCTATGGTACTTGCACTAGTCTGTTTATACTTCGGTAGTATTTAGATATAATCTGTGATAAAATGTCATTATTTTAACATATTTAAGCCCAAATATAGTTGATTCCGGAGTAATATTAAACAAAATCTGGCAATTAGCTAGTTTGAATGCTAACAAAGAGACTTGACATAAAGAATTGAATGAATGTCCATTGAAACTATTTTTTTATGTGGTTTTTGAAGCTGGAGAGGGTAAGAAATGCCGTGGTCGAGCAGCAGATGTTTTTTTTTTTAATTATCTATTTTTTTTTCAATATATAGTGATATATTTTTTTTCTTAATTTGATTTGGTGTTTTTTTGTGTTCTATTAGCTTTATCATCATTAGCCTTATCTTCGACTATGTGTGGTCAATTTTTTGAACCCTTAAAATTCATTTATTCTTTTTGTGCGTTATGCCTCTTATTTTTACTGATCCCCTTACACTTATTTACACGCCCGTTTAATGAATGCCTATTTTACTTATCACATTGCATGTCCGGACAACCTAAATATATATATTTTTTAATTACTCTATGTTTATGAAATGTCATTGTTATCATTTTTTTTAATAAAATTATTCCTTGATGTATTTTTAAAATTTTTCATGCTTCTATCTTAAATATTATAATTTTCTCCATTCTCAGCTTAGTCATCAATGATTTTTTTTTTCCTTATGTTTTTCTAAACACTTAGATCCATATAGTATCATTTACTTATTTCTAGTTTTATCGACTTTACCTTTAATTCTCTATGATATGCCCTTAGTGTAATATTGTTGAAGCTCTTTGTCAATTTTAGGGAGTGTTTGGTTGCAGTAAGGATTTAGCTTTAGTAGGATTTGGTAAATCCGGATTTGTTAAATTCTCCTCATTGATGGATTTATTTAATCCAGATTTTACATGAATTGAAAGCAAAATTCAGCCTTAAATCTAACATTTCATAAATCCATGTAACTTTTGTTTTTTTCTGTTTGGTTGGATTTAGTAAATACTGATCATAAATCCTATTAACAGGGAGCCTATCAAACACCCCCTTGAGCATAATGCTTTAACTTTAAAAGTTACATCCTTATCTATTATCCTCATTCTTTTGTATTATGGGTCTAAAATGCTTAGTATATTATACCAATGCATCACTTTATTTTCTAACAATAGACATTTATTATATTGATATGACTTATAAAATGCTTACGATAAGGTTCCAAGAGATATCCTTTGGAGAGTTCTCGAGAAGAAAGGTGTTGATATGACTTATATTCAAGTCATTAAAGATATGTATACTAGAGATGTTACTTGTGTTCAAACTGAAGGAGGATTGACAAAATATTTTCCTATTTCTATTGGATTACATCAGGGATCAGCTTTAAGCCCATATCTTTTTGCTTTAGTTATGGATGGTCTTACTGGACATCTACAGGAGGATGTACCTTGGTGTATGCTTTTTGCTGATGATATTCTTCTCGTGGATAAAACGAGAGAAAAAGCCCAGGAAAAACTTGAATTATGGAGGTCTACATTGGAGTCTAAAGGCCTTCGTTTAAGTAGAACTAAAACTGAATACATGGAATGTAATTTTAGTAGTAATAGTTATAGTGACAGAAGTGTGACTTTGGGTGATCAAATTATTAAAAGGTGTGAACGATTTAGATAGCTTGGGTCCGTTGTTCAAAGCGATGGTGATATAGATGGGGATGTTAATAGTAGAATTCAAGTTGGTTGGTTGAAGTGGAGGATTGCTGCGGGCCTTTTGTGTGATAAAAAAGTACCGCTAAGACTGAAAGGAAAATTTTATAAGATGGTGGTGAGACCTGCAATGCTCTATGGCGCTGAATGTTGGCCTTTAAAAGAGAAGCATAATAATAAGTCAAGTGTTGTCGAGATGAGAATGATTAGGTGGATGAGTGGATTTACTCGTCTTAGATGTTTGGTCACATTAAACGTCAACCATCTGATGATCCGATTAGGAGAGTAGATGTTTTAGATTCGACTTGTGTTAAGAAAGACAGAGGTAGACCTAGGAAGACTTGGGCTTATTGTATTAAAAATGATCTTAACATATTAGAACTAATTGAAAATATGACACTAAATAGGCGTAATGGAGAAGAAGGATTCATGTAGCCGACCCCACGTAGTGGGATTAAGGCGTTGTTGTTGTTGTTGTTGTAGACATTTATTATATTAAATATTAAACCACTAAACTTAAATATTATGTATTTGATTTTTTTTCTACTAATATTAATTAAGCCTTCTATATTCTAAATATTTTTTTGCTATTGTTTTATGTTTGCACCAAAAAAAATGTTTTGATTTAACACTTATTTTAATAGATGTATCATCAATTAAAATTATGTCATATGTAAAAAGCATGCGCCAAGATATCTCATTTTGAGATCATAAGCATCATCATAAAAAAGGGGCATTTACATACATACCACCCCATTCCTTTGTATTTACATCCATAACACCAAAACTTTATTTTTTACTTTTATACCACCCAAAATTTTATATCACATATAAAATACCATCATTTTAATTTTTAAAAGTGAAATACATCTTTTCATGCAAAGGTAAGATGACATGTATGTAAAAGTTGAAGTAGTTGTTAGATATGTAAACATAGGAAATAAATGTTATATATGTAAATTTTCTTTATAAATAAACTATTGAATATTGATTCTTGATGTAATTATATTTCCGTTGAAAATTCTTTGTTCACTCTGCAACTTTTAATAAAGTGATAATAGTCTATATTTCGTAAACCTATCTCTGATGCATTTTTTTCTTTTATTTTGCACCGTATCAACTATCAAGGCACTCAATTATATACATTCTCAATGCTAATAAAAATTATATGAAGCTTTTTTCTTGGCTCTTATAATTTTTCATTGTCTTAAAACAAAATTTGCTTCTATAGTCAATTTTTTGACATGTAGTCAAATTCATTATTTGAAATCTACCTACTTTTTTTAATATTACATTTCAATACTCTCTGTCATAACTTTTTTTTTCTCTAATAAGTTAGATTTTTGTGTTCTTAGATTTGAAACAACTTTGTTTTTAAGCATTGGTACCAAAATTCCTCCTTAATCATTTAATATCATTTTAGTCTTCAAAATTTTATTGAAAAGATTTATTAACTTCTCTATTCTCATATCCGCAATACCTCTTCAAATCTTAAATCGGACTCTCATTTAGATCTAATTCCTTGTATTTATTTATTTTTTTAGAGCTAACTCAAATTCTTTTTGGATCAATTTATAATATAGCTCATGATCCTATTCATGGTGCTTCTCTTTCAAAATAACTTCTTCCTCACAGAAGGAAGAAGTGCTCAGAAATGGATCAGGCTTATTGAGACCTGCTCATCAGTCGATACATTCCTTGTGTGGCTAGCTAGTGCAACATTTGCCAGTTACACTTTTGAGGGCTTTTTGCTGGTTCAGTGAACTGTATTTAGTTTGTTGTCATTCTTTTCGACAGATCTTATTGTGTCGTCTTTTTTGTCTCTTTCTAGCGGTTGATTTTTGCTTCGCTTATATCAGCGGTCATGTTCAATCTCTTCTATTGATCATTGTTAGGGAATCTTCTATATTTTTTGTTCCATCAGATATAACATTTTAGGCAACAAGCCATTGCAAAGGATGGAATGTTCTACAGCTTAAGTGACGAGGGTGAAGATGAGGTGAATTCTTCATCCTCGCCTTCATCTTCTAAAGTCTTTATTTTTTGTCCAAAGGGGCGCCTTCAGTGTGGATGTTACAGCTCCCAAGAGAGTGGCTCTTGCATGGCTTATATTTTCTATTTCATTGCTGGATGAAAGAGTATGTATGAAAGTGTCCATACTCTTTCATCTGAGGTGACTAGAATGCAAGTGAACTGCTGGCCTTTATTTGTCAACGAAAGATTCTGGGCTAAACGCATTGTCATGTTTTTTATCGACATTGTGAATTTTTAAATGGCCTTTGTACTCAAAACTTCATGTTGTGTCATTTGTGCAATTTGATCTACTAAATATATTATAATAAAAATTATTTAATGAGGACCTCTATTTTACTAACTTTTAACTTGAATTGTTCTTTGTATTGATATTTTAATGGAGTTGAATTCATCTACTCATTTTTTTGCGGATTGTGTTGTGTTAGTGTGAGGTGCTTATTGGCAAGATCTTCGTGTTTTTGAATTCGCTACTTGTTGATGTGAACACATCTTTACAAGTTATCTAGATGTCGCTTGTAATGATTTTATTCTCGTGATCATCTTTTTAAGCTCTTCTGATACAAAAATATTTGTACATTTAAATGATATATTTAGAAATCATTGTAATAAAATTAAGCTCATATGCTAGCGAACTCTCTCAAAAATTGTTCTAATTAATTTATTCCCTATATTCCTTTTAAAGTATTGTAGGAGTAAATGACTTCACCAAGTGATGAATGTCATTCACTTAAGGCATTCAATTCTTCTAGAGGTTTATTCCTCGGGGCTTCTTTAGATTTTCTTACAAGGGTTTTGTATCTGAGGGCTTTCTGCATTCCCTTCGAGAGTAGTTTGTCAACCTTTTAGCTTAGCACTTTCTCTTCCATCATATTCTTCATATAATACGTAGAAAAGATTTTTAATGAAAAATAGTAGTATAAATTACTCAACTTTTTATTATTGATTACAAATTTTTCAATCTTACGGTTTAATTCGCCTAAATGAGTTCTCTGAGCTTTAAAGGTAAGCTAATCATAGAAAACATATTTAAAAATAAAATAATTAAGATCATTCCCGCTCCAATATTTAAAAATAAAATAATTAAGATCATTCCCGCTCCTTTTGGGATGTAATTCTCGAGAGTTCCTTTATGATGTAATTTTTTAACTTGTATGTTTTGAGCCCAACCTCTTCTTGGATGATGTAAGATCCTATTCATGTTTTTTTTTGTTTTCCTATTGTTAGATTGCGTGCCACAGGATTTATCTTTTACAATACCAAGTCACCAGATTTGAAAATCTTCTCTTTCACATGTGAATTGCAATATTTTACTCCACTCCTTTTGGTTTTCTCTTACTTCATAACTAATTGAATTTGTATTTCTTCAAGCAAATCCGTCAAAGTTTGAAGACCTTTGTCATTAGCACTCCACTATTCTTCGAGCTCGATTTATATATAATTGGGTGTAGTAACTACCCTCTAGTTGTGATGTTTGTATTCCATTGTGATCATTGCTTCGGTGTTATGGGAGAGGATGAAAGGCATTTTCCTTGTCGTTGTTGATAGAGTTGTTCTTTGCGCTCCTTAGAAGGATGTGAGTAGTTCAACCCACTTATCTTTAGTGTCTTCGACCTTATTTCTAATTAAATTGAGGATGCGTTTATTCCCTGCTTCAACTTGTCTGCCCGTCCTTGAATGATGAATTGAGGTGAATTTGACACAAATTCTTTTGGTTTGACACTCTTTAATTTTATCGTTTGTGATTTGCGTATCCTTGTCTATGATTATGATCATGAGTAACCCATACTTGTAAATGACACAAGTCTATATAAAATTGTGTACAACTTTGACCGTAGTTTTTATTAAGGCCATTGCTTTAATCCATTTGAAAAATTAATCAACTGCCACTAAGATTAATTTCCTCTGGCCTTTGGATAGTGGAAAACAACTTGGGATGTCCAATTCCCCAACGACAGATGCCCAATGACTCATGATTGACTGTAATTTGTGAGAGGATTGCATTTGCACATGAGTAAATTTTTGACATTGCTCGAATGTTTTGGAGAAATTTCTAAGTGTAGGCTAAAAAATCCCAATCATAGAATGCGATTTGCAAAAGTTTTCTGCTTTGACTGACTTTTGCAATTTCCCGATTGTACTTCCTTTAAGTTGCATGTGATTTCATCATCTTAAATGCATTATAAGGAGGTGATGCGGCACCAAATGACGCCCCTGTAGCGAGGCGCTAATAGCACTCCTATTACGGAGCACTATTATGCCAACCGGTTGACTAGTGGCCAATTACAAAAACATGATCACAGAAGATTAGGGTAGAAGGATCGGGAATATCGTGGAAAAGGCGGGACTAACTCCTTTCCTCTTGTGCTCTTCCCCTTCTGGAAATCCGTTAATGGATATTTTCTTGATTATTCTCACCCTTCCCCTTGTTTCGGAGTTTCTTTTACTATCTCTTTCTTATTTCTTTCCTTTTTCTCCACCTTGGAGTCTAGATATTGTTATTGTTTTAGAGCATTAGGGCCGTTTTTGCTGTGTTTGCTTCCAAAAATTCTGTGTGGGCTATATCTGAGGAGATGGTGGTGCTCTGTATGTATCCTACTCCGAGGTGGTGATGTATCTCCCCTTGTCTTCTTCGCTAACCCATCTCCTCCACTCCCCATAGCCGCCGACCTTGCTGCCCAGCCTCCCCAACGACCATTTGCACTCTGCCTATTCTCCTACAACAGTTTTCCTTCGTTGTCCCACCATTCCAGCTCCATCCCCGCACCTGTACTGCGTTCTTTTACAGCCTCCTTCCTTGTCTAGTCATCTAGGCTCTCCTCTTTTCCAGCACTCCCAATCAACCACTTCTCACCCCCACTCCCATTGCCCTTGTTGTTCAGCACCTTACAACCGCCAATCCGTTTGTCGTCGGTCACCTATGACCATCCATACTTATTGTCCCTGCAATTTTGTAACTCTCCCTTGCTGCCATCATCACTTCTTTGCTGCCACCACCCCTACCAACCATCCCGCTCCACATATCCGGGCTCCACCCCCCTTGAAATACACCTTAGAGACGTTTGCTTGTGTCATTAGTGTTTGTGTTGTTGTTTTATGTTGTGTTGTGTTGTAACCTTATTTTCCTATTTATAAAAGTTTACTTTTTGCGTTTCTATTGTTTTCCTACTATTTTCGATATCATTTGGTATCAGAGCTAGCCTAACACTAGCCTTATCTTAGGTGTTCTAAGCGTTCGCCTTACCCTTCCACTGGAAAATTTTTTCACTACCTTGAACCACCCTTTCCAAAACTAAACCCTAAATTCTCTTTGCTAATTAATAGAATTAGTGATCCCAAATCAAATTTTTTATACCTTTAATTAGTCTCATGCACCAGCTTTTACCTCCCTACTGCCACTAAGGAGTTGCATGCCCGAGCCTATCTAGGAGGAGATTCGACGAGAAATCCGCCTATTTTGGCTGTGGATTACAAACATGGAAGATGAAATCCATTCTCGACCATGATTCGAAAGTTCAAAGGGAATAATGAGAAGATATAAAGATGAAGCGGAAAATACAGCGTCAGTTCCTACCAACTTACTACCGCCAAAGTGGATAGACCGTAGCGCCAAGCGACCCCCTGTATACTACATACCAAAACCATTCCGCAAGTCTGTCACAACAAAAAAATATAACAAGTGCCACGAATTTAGACATGTTGAAGCAGAATACATAACCAACAGAGCGATCTACTTTACCCAGTAGTGCGTCATCAAAAGTTTAGGTAAAGACACTGCAAACACTGAAGATGGTGGACATAAATGAGAAATACCAGCTCCCAGTTGAAGGGATTAATGCCTTTTTCTTTGGCTTTCATTGCTTTAAATAATAGTTTGTATAATCTATTTTAGAAACATAATAAAGTGCATAATTTATTTTAGGTAACTTAATAATATATATTCCTAATCTAAATATTCAGCTAAAAGGAAAGAATCCGTGCAATTAAAATAAGGGATTTAATGTAGCATTGCAATGAATGAAACTCTTAATTCTGTCTAATTTCATTTCCTCCTGATTGATATCCCTCCTCAAATTGATGCTGACTGATCAAGAAATATCAATTTGCCAACAAGAAACTGATGACGCCGTCGAAAAAATATCTCAGTAAATATATCAGTCGTTTGAAGATCAGAAGAGATATAACACCGTTCTGATAGGCTTCTCGAATGAAATGAAAGTCAACTTCATTGTGTTTCATGCGCTCATGAAAGACATAATTAGCAGTAATCTGTATAACACTAGTATTATCTACATGAAGAGAAGTAGACTCAAGTTGAGGAAAACCAAGCTCAAACAATATAACTCGAAGCCAAATAATCTCGGAACAAGCAGAGGACATAGTATAATATTCAGATTCAATAGATGACTTAGACACTCGATCTTGTTTCTTGCTCTTCCAAGAAATTAAAGAATTGTTGAGAAATGTGCACCAACCAGTAATAGATCGACTTGTATCAGAAAACCAGCCCAATCAGCATCACTATAAGCTATTAAGCTAATAGATGACTCCGTAAAAAAGAACAAATTATGATGAGAAGTACATTTTAAATACCAAAAAATACGGTGAATTGCTGCTAAATGAAGATATGTAGGTGCCTGCATAAATTGACTAACTTGTTGCACAACAAATGAAATATCAAGACGTGTAATAGTTAGATAATTGAGACTCCCAATAAGTTGTTGATACAGAAATGTATCAGATAGAAAGTCACCATCATTCTGTTGATATTTAACATTTACTTCCAAAGGAGTATCAGCAAGGCAACTATCTTGGAGACTAGCCAAACCAATGAGCCTTTTAGTGTAGTTGTGTTGATGAAGAAAAATACCAACGAGAGAAGAGTGAACCTCAAGTCTTAAGAAATAAGTTTATGACCCCAAATCCTTTATATGAAAAAAACCCTGTAGCTGAGACATCAATTGATTATCAGATCTTGTGATGACAATATCATCAACATAGATTAATAACAAAACAATTCACTTGTCAGTCTTGCAAAGAAATAATGATGACTCGTACAGACTTTGAATGAAAGAGAAGCTAAGAAGTGTATTGCGAAATTTTTCAAACCAGGCTCGTGAAGCCTATTTCAAGTCATATAGGGACTGTCTGAGCTTACAAACATCATGTGAAAGTGTAGAAAACAAACCAGGAGGAGTCATATAGACATCTTCATTGAGGTACCCATGCAAAAATGTATTTTTAACATCCATTTGTCATAAGAACCAGCTAGATGCAGCATTAGACAACACAAGCCTAACAGTTGTCATCTTAGCCACAGGTGCAAAGGTTTCTTCATAATCAATCTCGTATTCCTGTCGATTGCTAGGAGCTACCAATCTTGCCTTATATATGTCAAGAGAGCCATCAGATTGAAACTTAAGAGAATAAACCTATTTAAAACTAATGGGTTTAACACCTGCAAGACATGAAACAATATCCCAAGTGTGATTGTCTTGAAGTGCCTGAAGTTCCTCTTGCATGACTTTGATCCAACAAATCTGTTTAGCAACTTGGAAATAAGAGGTGGGAATAGTAATATTAGTTAAAATTGCAGAATACCCATATGAATCTGGAAGACGAATGCGTCGATTTGATCGTCGAAGTATTATTGGAGCAATTTTTGGAGCAGGGTCGGGGAGGATTGGAGGTGAAGGGCATTGTATGTAGACAATGTCAAGCTTGAACCGTTTATTAAAAGAAGAATTATCAAATTGTGGAAGTGTAACTATATCCGGTTTTGAAAGATGATGCTGAAAGCAGTATTCATGTTCAAAGAAAATCACATCCCGTGAAATATGTTCTCGATTATTAATCGAATCATAACATACAAAACCTTTGTGATTATGACTGTAACCCATAAAGGCACATCGTACTGACTGGATTTCTAACTTATGGCGTTAATGAGCAGGTAGATGAGCAAAACAAACACATACGAAAGTATGTAACATATGATAATTAGGATGTTTATAAAAAATTTGATAGTAGAAAGAATCATACTTTTATTGTTGAGATGGTAAACGATTAATGAGATAAACTGCAGTAGATAATGCTTCAGTTCAAAACTTAGTTGAAATAGAAAATTCTAACAAAAATGTGTGTACTGTATCCAACAGATGTCGATTTTTTCGTTCAACAACTCCATTCTGTTGAGTGGTCTAAGGACTTGAACGTTGTAAAAAAATACCTTTATTATGGAGAAATACTTGAAACTCATGAGACATGTATTCACCACTATTGTCAACCGTAAGGTTTTAATACAAGCGAACTGACTTTCAATATATGCTACAAAGATTTGAAATACAGTAAATATTTCTGCTTTGGAACACAAAAAATAGATCCATGTAAATTGGCTGTAATAATCAATAAATATCACAAAATATTTATATTGAGCATATGAAATAATTGGTGTAATTCCTCAAACATCTCTATGAATAATGTCAACATTTATTGGCGCGACTGACTAAAATAGGAAAAAGGTAATGTCTTACTTTTTTTTAGTTTACAAAAAGAATAATCAACTAATAAACAATTTTCTGTTGAACCAAAATCACCATTTTCTATCAAATACTTCAACACCATATTATTTGGATGACCTAGTTGTTTATGCCTGACGCCTGCCTTATTTTCAACAACCGAAGAAGCCAATGACATAGTCAGAGGGACAATAAGTTGCAATGGAAACAACCTGCCCACTTTAAACCCCTTTGCTATCACATTTCCCGACACCTGATCCTGCACAATACAACCATCACGAGAAATATTAACGTGACATTTATTATTCACAATTTGACCAACATAGAGTAAGTATATAATTTAGGAGAAATCAAGACATGTCTGAAGGATGAGTTAATATCACCAACAGTCGTAATTGGATTATTATTTCCATCAGTAACCTGAATATATTGAGTACCGGTATACAGTTGTTAGTTATGCAATAAATCAACTATGTCAGTCATATGATTTGTGGCGTCTGAATCAACAAACCAATGAAAAAGAACTGAAGTAATAATCTTATCTTTCCCTTGAAGGTCGAGAGCAGAAAAAACAAAGAGAGTCATCTGTTGAACCATATCTGGTGTGAGAACTGATTGATTATTGCCAGCACTTGTGGATGTTGAGTCAGGATTGTGGTCTCAGATACCGTAGCATGAAGTGCTTGTGGTTTGTGGGTTTGTGATCATTTAGGACACTCCTTAATAATATGTCAATTTTGCTTGCAATAGTTACAAAACTTATTACTATAGCGATGTGCAATATGACCAAATTCTTTGCAGTTCTAGCACTGCATTGGTCTTTTCTTTTTGGTCTGAGCAGCATATGCAATATTAACTAATTCTGATAATCCATTTGTTGCACTAATAGCAGCTCATGTCGCCAATTTTACTTTTTCGCACAGTAACTCACCAAAACAGACATCCAAACAAGGAACCAGATCTCTGTTCAGCAAGCCAGCTCGAGCAGTTTCAAATTCAGGTCTGGGCTTCATTAAAAACTGATCACGACGACTCTTAATGAATAGCTTAAAGACTAACTAAATTCTTCTTCAACACCTTTGCATAGATAATGCCAATATATTCGTCCCATAAATTTAGAAAGCCTGAATAATATTATTTAATTGAGAGATTACCTTGACTATAATTACTCATATCAAGTTCCAATTGAAAGCGTTTTGCAGTATTATCTTGATTGTAGACACGCTTCAAGTATTCTCACATTTCTTTAGTCATGTCAAATGATCGTATATTATTCACCATATGAGCCTCAATAGATCCCATAATCCAGGAAATAATCCGAGCATCCTTTGCTTCCCACTGAACAAGATCTTTCGGTTCAATAGGTGTTGGAGAAGTCCCATCAATATGACCCAAAAACTCCCATTTCAAGAACATCCTGAACTGAAATTCTCATGCGACATAATTCTTTTTCGTAAATCTGATAGCTGAGATTTTAGAAGACATTCTAAATAGAATTGTAGTTCACAATTTGATTAAGAAAGTCGTTGATCGAAATTAACCAAAAGCCAAAGAAAGCCAAGTGATCTAAAAAAAAATTCCAAATTGTTGATCAAAATCAACCTATGAGATTCAAAAAATCATGAGCTGCCTTGAATTCGGCCTAAGACAGAAGGAGAAGAATTTGAATCCGAAGCCTATGATCCTTGAGTGCCTCGATCTAGGAAGGTTATCGACGCTGAAATACACCGACTATACTGAAGTTGAAGATACATTTGAAGCTGTTAAAGCAGAAGCAGATGAAGCGGACGAAGTGAATGAAGTGGAGGAGATCGTATATTGCGACTAGAACCCAATGCGGGAGACGGAAGCAGTCAAAGATGAAGTAGCTAAAGTAGCGGGAGCAGTAGACGAAACAGATGTGATCGATGCAGACGATCAAGCGAAGCAGTTGAAGTAGGTAAAGGAATCCAGGAGACCGAACAACTCGGTCCAGCGAGCCAAACGAGTAGGCAAAGCAGTTCAGGTGAGTCCGCCGAAGCAGTCGAGCAGTCCAGACGAGAGTTTTTAGGCGAACCAGACGAGCTATCCAGGCTAAGCAGACGAGGGTTTAGATGAATCAGAGGGATTAGATAAAGCAGACGAGCAGTCCCAACAAGACAAAGATTTGCAGTTGAAGAAGACAAACAATTCCAACCTTGGAGACTCCAGAGATTCAGACCCTAAATATTCTACGTGGCTCTGATACTATGTCAATTTTTAAGAAAATATATTGAATGCCTTTTTTCTTAGCTTTCATTGCTATAAATAATAGTCTTTACAATCTATTTTAGGAACATAATAAAGTGCATAATCTATTTTAGTTAATTTAATAATTACATATTCTTAATCCAAATATGCAACTAAAAGGAAAGAATCCGTGCAAAATAAAGGATTTAATGTAGCACTGCCAAGAAGTAAACTCTTAATTATGTCTGATTTCATTTACTCCTGATTGATACTATGATCAGGAAGAAGATACAAACTTCAGAGAAGATTCTCATTTTTTAGCTAACAAGGAAATGACACCACCAAATCCAATTGATCCCGAGATAGAGATTCCAGTTGACGTAACAATAGTCATTCGGTGATGAAGTGGCCTTTTATGGGCATTCATGCATAATATGAAGTGGTGCTACCTCGAACTATTGTTTCACAGGTGGTGAGAGGAACATCAGCCGAACTAACTCGGGACGTAGAAAAAGGTTATTAGTTTGAAGAGCCGACATTAGATATTGGGTCACCACAGGTAAGAGAAATACAAATATTTCAGATTTATAGACCTTTTCTTGAGTTGCCCTTCTGAAGGGATGCCCAACAGGTTCGAAGAGTCAATTTGGGCCATGTCTGGACTATTATAAGGAGTATTTTAGATGTTAGATTCAACTTAAGAGGGTAACTATCAACAGATGCCCAGACAGAGGGATGAACCCCAAACTTAAAATTTATATTGAGAGCTTGAGTGGAAGAAAATGCTTCAACGGGATCCAGGTCCTGTTATTAAAGATGTCTCTTCTGAATGGTTGCTAGTGGGAGGGGCACAGACTGCCACATATATCATCCCAAAATTGATTTCTCCTTATTTACTTGCTCATCAGCTACAATTTGCTGAGTACGAAAAGTGGAAGGAGAAGGCTCCAAGCTTAAGGGCTCGAGCCACTTTTATATACAACTCCCTCTTAGGATGTGCCAAAAGAGGACGAATACCAATTCTACTCGAATGTATTGTGGAATAACTCTGAAATGATCGACCTACCAGAGGACTTAACATCCTATCTTAAGGATTCGAGTGTCATCAGGGTTGAAGTCAAGAATAAGAAGCTTCGACGAATGAGATCGAAGCTCCCACAAATCGGGAGACTAATGCGGAGCATCAAACCGTCCCCTATCGTGGGGCATTAATATGCCATCCGGTTGAACCAGTTAGCCAATTACTTGAACTATCTAGGGGACCGGTCCAAAAACACAATCGCACAGGAGCAGGGCAGAAGGATTGGGAATACCTTAGAGAATGGTGGACTACCTTCCTTTGTCTTGTGTTCTTCCCCTTTTGGAAAGTCTTTAATGACTATTTTCTGGAGTATTCTCCGCTTGTGTAGGAGTTTCCTTTCATATTTATTTCTTTTTTCCCCCAATTTCAGTCTATAAATTGTTATTGTTTCGGAGAATTAGGGCAGTTTTTGCTGTGTTTGCTTTCAAAAATTCTGTGTGGAGTCTTTTTTCTTATTTGTGGGTTGTATCCGAGGAGATAGTGGTACTTTGGTTGTATCCTACTCTAAGGTGGTGATATATCCCCTTGTCATCTTCCCCAACCCTTCTCCTCCACTCGCCATAGCCGTCGACCTTGTTGTCCAGCCTTCACCAACCCTTCTCCTCTACTCTCTATAGCCGTCGACCTTCTCCACTCCCCATAGCCGTCGACCTTCTCCTCTACTCTCCATAGCCGTCGACCTTCTCCACTCCTACAGCTATTTCCCTTTGTTGTCCCACCATTCCACCCCCATCCCCACACTTGTACTTCGTTCCCTCACAACCTTATTGGCTGCTCAGCCATACCCTCCTCCATTCTTTCCAACACTCCCAATTGACTGCTCGTCACCCCCACTTCTATTGCCTTTACTCTACGGGACCTTCTAACCACTAATTCGTTTTTCGTCGGTCACCTATGACCCTCCATACTTCCTGTCTATGCAATTCTGCACACCCTCGTTGCTATCAACACTTCTTTGCTGCCACCACCCCTACCAACCATCCCGCTCCACAAAGCCAGTCTTCACCGCGCTGAGAATTTATCAGTCTTCTACACCCTTCTGATTACATAAAAAAAATTTAATAACATTAATTTGAATAACTATACTATTTGTTCTAATAACAATATATTATTGATATTTACCTTATAAATTGCTCAGATCGATCCTCCTAACTCCCATGCTCCTCCAATGTCTACTTTGAATCTGAAATCATTATACTAAGTTCCTAATTAAATTTTTATCTTGTTATTTAACACAGACACACACATAAAGTTTACATATATAATAATAGATTAATGAATTTATAAAAAAATATTAAACATACCTTATATAACGTGCCTCGGCTCTAGTTCACACACGAAGCTTACCCCCTCCTACTTTCCTCGGCTTGATCACGTGAGTTTTTTCGGTCCCGTCTCAGCCCAGCAGAGCACAGGCGCAACCTCTTCCTTTCTATGCACATGTCGAAGGAAGGATCGCCTCGCCGACTTTGACTCCCCTTCTCTTCTTCCTCTTGTACACGAACAAAGCTGCAAGACGTTCAACTCCTCTTCCTCTTCACCTTTGGTCTTGACTCAAAGCAAACTCCCCTTCCTCTGCTACGCGAGCACAGTGCCAAAGGTCATCTCGTCTCCTTCTTCGTAAGGCTCAACTATCCTAATAATGGCATGCAAGGTTTGCCGCTTCCTTGCGCTACTTTGGCTTTTCTTGTGCAGACGACACATCTTCGGTTGCGTCTCATTCCAAGTAGGCCTTTGACGCCGCCTCCTCCTTCCTAGCTAGGGCACAAAGTTGTACAATAACCGCAACTTCTTTTTTCTTCCTTCTTTTATACGGCTTCCTTTACTCTTCCTCATACGTTATTGTCGGCCTCTACCCAGAACAATCTAGAATCCTCCAATTATCTTTAAAATCAAATGAAGCACTTAATCAAACTTCTTGGATCCAGTTCGTTCTCTTCCGGCCCATCAACCTCTCACGTTCGTTGAGTTACCAATCCCATGACACTCACTTCTTTTGCCCCTTCTAGTTCGTAGATCATTGATTCAGGTGTTATGGGTCACATGATTGGAAGCTCTTAAGCCTTCGCGACATACCATCCTTGCTCAGGGAAAGATACTTTTAAAATTGCTGACGAGTTTCAAAGTTTGTGTGGTAGTTGGGTCTTTCCCCTGGATCGCCGGAGCTCCTTGAGGTCATATCTACCCCTGCAGGATCTCTTGTTGCTAGTTTTCCCTCTTGCATCTAGAATATTCTTATGTCTATGCATCCCAACTTCTTCGTGCTAGTTTTCCCTCTTGCATCTAGAATATTCTTATTATGTCTATGCATCCCAGCTTCTTCATTGGCTCAGTTGGAATAATGACAGACTCCACCACGAAGCCACCTTCCGACGGTGTACTTGAATTCATCGAAGGATTAAAAACAATCTCAATTCCTCTGCAAACTGGGGGACCGAAAAACAACATGTACTTGATAAATCATAAATTTAACGGCTCTAACTTTCTCTAATGGTCCCAATCTGTGCCTTTTTCCGTCAAAGGTCGTGTGAAATTTGGTCATCTCACAACTATGATTAGTGAACCTCCAAAGACTTACCCAACATATGGAGCTCGAGAAGTGGAGAATTCCATGGTCTTGTTGCGGCTGATCAACTCCATGGAGATTTCAATTGGCCGATCACATATTTTCCTTCCGCTAATGCTCTCTGGACGACAGTCCGCGATACATACTCGGATGCAGGAAATTTCAGCCTCCTCTACGAGGTGTTTTAAAAATCTATGAGGCAAAATAAGAATCCAAGACCGTGACCCAATACTACAATAACCTAGTTCAACTATGGATGGAATATTATTTATATTATGACTACTCTTGGGAATCTCCGACCCCTATCTCTCTTCGAGAAAATTGTAGAAAATGAGCGCATTTTCCAATTTCTAGTAGGCCTTAAACAAAGATCTTGACAAAGTCTAGGGACGTATCCTTTGTCGGGATCTTCATCATTCGACTCGCGTTGCTTTCAATGAGATTCGTAGTGAAGAGAACTGGAGAATTGTCATGCTTGGTGCCTCTAATCTGTTGGTCGAAGCATCCTCCTTGGTCTTTAATAATTCTCAACCTCAGGCTAGTTATCCCACTTGTGATTATTGCCACAAGCCCTATCACACTCATGATAAGTGTTGAATGCTCCACGGGAAACCTAAATCCAAATCTTCAGCCAAATCTTCTGTCGGCCTCCGCCCAGAATAATCTAGAATCCTCCAATTCTCTTAAAAGTCAAATGGAGCACTAAATCAAGCTGCTTAGATCTAGTCTGTTCTCTTCCGACCCATCAACCTCCCTTGTTCGTCGATTTACCAATCCCATGACACTCACATCTTTTGCCCCTTCTAGTTTGTAGATCATTGATTCAAGTGCTATGGATCACATGACTAGAAGTTCTCAAGCCTTCGCGACATACCATCCTTGCTCAGGGAAAGATATTCTTAAAATTGTTGAATGGTCATAAATTTCCATTGCTGATAAATGATCTATTGTTTTAGCAACAGGTTTAACTTCGGAATTTGTGTTAAATATACCTTTATTGAAGTGTAACATTTTTCATCTATCAGTAAGTTGACATATGACATTAGTTGCGCTGCTCATTTTTCTTCTAATGTCTGTCTCTTTCAGAATCGCCTTATGGGGAGGATGATTGAAACTGCTAAGCAGGCAGATGGGCTCTACTTCTTCCAAGAGAAAAGCACAGAGAACAAAGACACTCTACTCAATAGTTGCAATTTATCTAAGTCCATTAAATGTCCTATTATGTTGTTTTACTATCTTTTCGGTTATCCTAGTTTCTAGTTTTTAAAATAATTATATATGTTGATGTTTATTTACTAATAAAAATTCTTCTAATTTTAAATGTGAAACAAGTCAGTTAGCTCAACATTATCATGTTTCTTATACCCCCAACAATTACACACCTTCCAGTCATTTCTCTCTTATTCACAGAAACTTA
>NW_018251557.1:30149-30407 GCF_001263595.1 Phalaenopsis equestris | reverse complement strand
GAAGTGAAAAGATCATCACAATTTCTTAAACATTTTCATAATTTCACCAATTCAAATCACCATTTCACAAATCTCGAGACAAGGAGAAAGACAGAGAAAACTACTCAGAACTCATGGGGAAAACAAAACAAAAATCAGAATTCATATATAAAATCAAAGTCATACAAACTATAACAAGTAAATAACTTATCTCTAAATTTCTCCCCAAGAACACTCCTCGAAGTTTCTCTGAATCTCTTCATTTCTTTACAGCTCACG
>NW_018251557.1:15178-29915 GCF_001263595.1 Phalaenopsis equestris | reverse complement strand
TCCACAACCAAGTCATCTGTAGAGAGAACCGACGTGCCCGCCGTCGGCGGCCTCGATGGCGCCGTCGGTGGCTTTTTGGAATGCTCCAAATTCGCTTCTTTTTGCATCTTTTTGTTCTATTGATCTTAATTTATCATTCCTGTAATAAAACATCAAAAATATCTTTATTTAAAGTGTAATATCATTAAAAACAGTATAAAAGATGTACGAAAATTTCAACATATTTTACTTTGGTCACCATATTCCGATGATGTGGGTCTATATTTTAAAAGATTGATCAGAAGCTGCTGTCAATTTCAAAGACTTTCACACCTTCATTTTAATCTAATTCAAAACTCTTATTCAAGTCTTTCGAACTTACAATGATCATGAATTTTTTTACACTAGATTAAGAGAATTATTGGTAAGACATCCTCCATCATAGCTTATGTACCTACACTTAACTAAATAGGGTAGTGTAGATAAAAAATTGACATCTCCTCGACTTACTTGCTCCATTATGTTTCACTCTAATGTCCCAAAACGTTAAAGGGAGGAGGATCGAAACTGCTAATCTGGTAGGCGGGCTCTTCTTCTTGCAAGAGAAAAGCACGGAGAATGATGACACTTCACTCAATAGTTCCAATTTATCTAAGTCCATTGAATGTCCTATTATCTTGTTTTACTGTCATTTGGGTTATCCTATTTTCCAGTTTTTAAAATAATTGTATCTGTTGATGTTTAATAATAAAAATTCTTCTAATTTCACTTGTGAAACCTGTCAGTTATCTAAACGTTATCATGTTTCTTATCCACCCCAAAATTGCACACCTTCCGCTCATTTCTCTCTTATCTCTCTTATTCACAGTGACTTATTCACAGTGACTTATGGGGACCCTCTCACACTTCTAGCTACACCAATAAATTATGGTTTCTTATATTGATTGATGATCGTACTCTGATGACGTGGGTCTATATTTTAAAAGATGAATCAGAAGCTGCTGTCACTTTCAAAAACTTTCACATCTTCATTTTGACCCAATGCAAAACTCTTATTCAAGTTTTGAACTTACAATGATCGTGAATTTTTTAACTCTAGATTAAGAAAATTATTGGTACGACATTCTCCATCATAGCTTATGTACCTACACTCAACTTAATAGGGTGACAGAGATAAAAAATTGACAACTTCTTGACTTGCTCCATTATGTTTCACTCTAATATCCCAAAACATTTTTGCAATAATGTCATTCTTATCGACACTTATTTCATCAATAGATTTCTCTAAAAAATTCACAACTTCCGTACCCATTTAGCCGTCTTGAGATCGTGCTTTCCTAACAATTGGTTCTTCTCCACTTTAAATTCAAAAATTTTTGTGCGCGCAACTTTTGTTAGGAACACGACCCAACTCGGAATAAACTTGATCCCTGGTCTAAAAATTGAGTTTTTATCAGATACTCTGCCACTCAAAAGGTGCATCGATGCCTTGACCCAACCACAAATAAGGTCTATGTGCGTGTCGATGTCTTCTTTTTTGAAAGTGTCCCTATTTTTCTAACTTGTCCTCGAGTGAGGGAGAGCTAGAGTTCTTGGACACTATTTTTTTACCCTATTTCTATGGATGTTTCCCCCACGTCACCTACCCTTGAGGTACCCTCTGTTTCCTTGATTCTGCCCACTTCTGCTACCACGAAGAAGCCCTTTATTCCTTTGGTTCCACCAACACATCCTCTCATTCTCCTTATCCACACTCGATGCACTCGTTCTAATGCACCTACTCTAGAGTTGCTAACCCCTTATTGGACCTGAATTCCTTTTGGACAATGTTCCCAACACTGTTCCAACTCCAAATGAGGAACTTGTTTCTTCTAGTAAGGTACACAATCAAACATGATCTCTTTATTCCATGGCAAACTATGTATCTTTTTGTGGATTATCACCAACCTACAGAGCATGTGTTATGGTCCTGACCAATCACCAGCTTCCATCTACTATTGAGGTTGCCTTAACAAACCCGACTTGAAAAGCTGCCTTCATGGAGGAGATGAATGCCCTTCAGCAGAACCATACTTGGGATATTGTTGATCTTCCTCGGGGCAAGAAAGTAGTGGGATGTTGATAGATTTTTAGCATCAAGTTTAATTCTGATGGATCCTTTGAACGCAACAAGGAACGATTGGTCGTCAAAGGGTACTCACAGTTCTATGGAGTTGACTATATGGAGACATTTGCTCCAGTTGCTAAATTAAACACCATGCGATTCCTCTTATCCCTTGACATGAATCTGGATTGACTCTTATCCCAACTTAATGTCAAGAATGTGTTCCTGAATGACGATCTAACAGAGGATGTATATATGGTTCTTCTTCCAGGCTTTCACTCCACTTTCTCAAGGACAAGTATGTAGGCAACGAAAATCCCTCTATGGATAGAAACAATCACCACAGACATGGTTCGGGAAATTCACAAAGGTGGTGGTAGGCCATGGATCACTCGAGCTCAATTGAACCACACTCTCCTCTTCCGACATTTTTCTAATGATCAGGTAGCTATCCTAATTGCTATGTTGATGATATTATTCTCAAAGGTATTGATCTACCAGCATTGGAGTTTATGAAAGACATTCTTGTCGCTTCCTTTGAAATGATCTCAGTGAAAATATGTGATTGACCTTTTGATAGAGAACAATTTCTCTTTTGCAAACCAGCGGCTGTCCCAATGGATTCAAATGAAAAACTTCTTGATGCTTTCAATGCAATTCTTTTAAACAAGACTCACTATCAGCATCTTGTAGGGAAACTCATCTACATTGCTCATACACGCTCCAACATATGCCACACAATTGGGATACTAGATCAATTCATGCATGATCCCTATAAGCAACATCTTCAAGCTTTGTATCGGATTCTTTACTATTTAAAAGGTACACCGGACTCGGATTTGTTTTTTCCCGCAACACCTCTTGCTTTATTGCAGTTTACATAGACGTGGATTGGGCCAGGTTCGTCTATGATCGGTGATCTACCTCGGGGTACTACTCATTTTTCTAGGGAAACTTGATCAGAAAAGTAAGAAGTTGTTTGTAGTTGCTCGAAGCAGTGCAGAAGCTGAATTTCGGTCCATGCCCCTTGGAATTTGTGAAACTCTCTGGTTAATCATGCTCCACGAATTACGTATTACAATCTCCGTTCTCCTACAGTTGGTCTGTGATAACAAGGTAGTCATTAACATTGCTCACAACCCGGTCCAGCATGATCGCACCAAGCATGTTGAGATTGATTGCACTTCATTAAGAAAAAGCTTAAGTCCGGGGAAATTTGTGTTCCATTTGTGTCATCTAGTGGCCAGCTGACAAATATTCTCACAAAGAATCTTCCTCGGCCACTGTTCGATGATTTCAAATCCAAGTTTAACATGACTGACATCTATATTTCAACTTCAGGGGCAATGTTAGAATATTTATTAATAGCGAGTGTTAACCATTATTGATTTATATTTATTATGAGTTATTAGCTTGAATTCTTTATTTTTTCTTTCCTTTTCTAGTGTATCTCATTTTTATTTCTTTCCTTATTAGTAAATCATATAATGGGTATTTATACTCCTTTTTGCGTCAATAAGATTTGCCTCCGGTTCTATCCTTAAGGTTAACAAAATATATTAACATGGTCCACCTGTTGGTAATTTTTTGGGCTCTACTACAAGACATGATGGATACAAGAGCACCTCGTGACACGGGAGCCTTGGAAGCTGCTCGATCGGGTGGGAGGTGGGAATAGGATTTTCCGTCCCATGAAAAACTATAGCAGGAATTCTACAGTCTACCATGGATAGTAGTTCAAGGTTCTTGTGGGCAGGGCCCTATTAGTATATTTTGATTTCTAATTAGGGTTTCATTTGTTTAGTATCAGCATGTTACTTAAAATTGCATACTTAAAATCTAATTGGAGGACTTCTTCCTTGGTTTATATTATTGGGAGACTTTTTCTGCCTTATTTCATCTCTTTGAAGAGGTGTAGCATATTTTTCTGGAAGCGGTGAATCTTTATCTTGAATAGAATAGCTAGTGGAACCTCACCATCATCTGTATTTCGCAGTTTTGCCATTTGCATTGCTGCTTTCTGGTCGGACAGCCGCGAACTGCTGTTTCGGCATCTAATTCGCTGTCTAACCACAGTTTTTTTGCCGTTCCTCAACCTCCTTTCGCATTTCCTTTTTCGTTCCTTGTCCTATAACCTTCCTTACCCAACTCTCCTAGCCTTCTCACACCGACTAGTTGCCCTAATTCGCCATCACATGATTGATTCTTTCATGATTAAACCCTAGTTTATTATAAGCCAGTTTTTAACTTGCATAGACAATGTTGTTAATCAAAATCAGAAACGGGCTGTTGATCTCTACCATAAAACCTCTTTATCCATTGCATGACTTTATTATGAGTGCACTTTGCATTTATTTCACAAGAAATTATGAATCATGTATATACATAATCTCTTATACACGTGAAAAGCTTCAATCCAAATAAAATCTATTTAGTTTTAATCATAAAGATTCATATAATCACAAGATGCTCTTGATACAACTAGAATTTCCTAAGCATTACAGTCTTTTAACTAATAACCAGTAGTGCTAATCACTTACTTGTAAATTACATGGATGATAACTTTAGTGTTAAGAATCATGGATCCAATTCAAGGTTATATGCAGTTTATATTATAAAACATAACATTGCCCCCTGGCCTCTCTCACTCTGATTTTATAAGTATATCAGAAACCATTGATCTTATTTGTAACTTCAAATCATTTATATTTGAAAGCCACTTTTGTACAAAGCGATCTCTGTGCATTTCTACATTTGGCATGAACTTGTTTCAGCTTACCATTATGGTAAGCCTAAACATACGGGTTTAGTATATTTTCATCTTTCTAGGTAAACCATGTTCCTCCATTCTACAAACGCACAAGATCTCATTTATAATTCTACTTAGATAAAGTTCAGAACCATTAAAAATTTTCTTGGAAACATAATGACATATTCATGCATTTGTGAATCTGATTCTTTACAGTTAATGGATCTGGTCATGGAAAATGGCGAAGATTTCCTCGGAATTCCAATGGAAGTTAAGAGAGAGATGCTACTTAATCTTTATGAAGCATCTGCCATGGAGCTGCCTGAGGATTGTGAGGGTCCTTCTGCAGAGCAGATAATGGTGCAACTTGCTTCAGCTTGGGGAATCAACATTCAGCAGCTTATAAAGTAATTTCTACACTTTAATTGCATTTATTTTTTTGGTACCGGGCTTTTTTATAAAAAGTTATTTGTTGAATAATGAACCTTCTGGAAGCATCTACAATGGAGCAACTTGAGAACAGAAGTGGTTCCTCATCTTGGTGGAATCAATGTCCAGCAATTATATAGTAAGGTTTTCTTCAGAAGATGCGTTTTCTTCTTTTTTTTTATTTTTTTATTTTTTATTTTATCTGTAATGAATCTTTTTGGTATATTTTCATAGAATTCTGCCTGAATTTAGGGACATTACTATTACTATGAGGTTACTTATTTTCTTCATTGCTAGATTCTAGAATTCTTCAATAGCAGTGCACACTAGGATTTGGTTTCCAATAATGTTCAAACTGTAAGAGGAACCTGCATGTGGTTGAAAACTATAGCTTTTGCTGCAATTTAATCAAGAGGTTCAAAGTAACTTAGAGAGATGAGCCATGGCCAAAATAGAAAGGAAGATTTACATACATACCACCCAACTCTGATGTACTTACATCTCTAACACCTTAACTTCAATTTTTACTTACACATCACCTTACCTAGCATGAAAAGGTGTATTTCACTTTTTGAAGATAAGAAATGATTGTATTTTTTATGTGATATGAAAGATTTTGGTGGTATAGAAGTAAGGAAAAAAAGGCATTTACATAGGAATCAGGTTGTAAATGCTAAAAAAAGGGCATTTACATATCTATCATCCATAATTCTTCACCTTTTTTCATGGTATTCGAGCTTCGAGCTCAATTTCGACGAAATTATAGCAGCTTTCATCATCTGACTTTGGCTTGGACTGGATTGCTCGTCCGTGTCTATTGGTGCTGCTGAAGGCTAGACTGGATTGTTTAGAGTTTTGTATACATACAATTAGAATATGGCATGATTCAAAGTAGAAGAATCATCCATTGTGTTAATATTGCAAGAAACTTAGTCACACAAATGATTTGTGATGGAAAATATATGGGAAACCTGCAGATTGGAAACCTGGACAAAAGAGGATGGACCAATACAGTAAAGTTTCACCAATGAATAACTAGAGGTGTTCGTGAAGCTTCTTATTAGCATGACTAAGCAACCTTCTAGCTTGATGATACACTAATGTATCATATCCTTCTAATAATGGAAGATTTTGACTTTGGATAATAGATTCAGGTGCTTCTGATCACATGATTGGAGACATTCATGTTCTTACCAATTACCACAAGATCATCGTATCTAAATTTGTTAGACTTGTCGATGGATCTAAATCCAGGAATATTGGAAAAGGAGAAATGTAAGTCCCCAAAGATATTCAATTTTTTTTGTGCTATATGTTCCCCAATTAGATTGCAACTTGCTTTAAATTAGCAAGCATACTCTTGACTTGAATTGTGTTAGTAAATTCCATTCCAACTCTTATGAATTTCACGTGGTGGATTCGGGAATATGATTGACAAGGTCTATACGTGCTCAATGATAGCTATTCTCTTCACACACAAGTGCTCTATTTGTCATCATCTTCCCATGTTTTTGAGTTTGTTGTGTCTGAGTCTGTTGAAAGTTAAATTTTATTACAACATCATCATCGATATCATCTCAATTTTTATTTTGTTGTAAAGTTGTACCCCATCTCTTTATTATGAAAAAGTCAAGGCTATCAGGGTCAAACATGCCAATTGGCTAATCATACTTCTCATGTTTATTCTTTATCTCAGTGTAAACTCTCACATTCTTTCTTTATTGTCCACAGTGATATTTAAGCGAAAATTAGAATTGCAAAACATCAATTGAGTCAAAGGGTTTATCTGCTTTATTAATGATCACATTAGAATTAATGGGATATTGGCATGAAGGAGAAATTTGAAACTACACCAATTTCTCATTCATTTCATCACAAGATTTACACTCAGTTCAAATGCAACATTCAGATTCTTAAAATTGATAACACAAAGGAATACTTCAACTCGATCCTTGGACCTTGCAAAGAATTATATCATCCATTTGAGTTCCTCTGTTGAGACTCCATAATAAAATAGGATAGCTGAGAGGAAGAATATACTTCTCCTCGAGGCATCTAAGTTTATAATACTTTCTCATAATGTCCCAAACGTTTTCCAGGGAGATATAATGCTCATATCCTGCTCAAGTAGGGGTCTTGGATTCAAAGCCCCTCTCAATATTTTGATGGAAACATTCACTCATGTTAGAGTCTTCTCATCCAATCATCCTCGAAAAATATTTAGTTGTCTCTTTTGTTCACATTCACCAACCAAATCGCACAAGCTTGACATAAAATCCATCTAGTTTAACTTCTTTGGTTATGCTTCTACAAGAAGAGGTACAGGTGGTATTCCTCTCTCTCTCTCTATATATATATATATTATATCTCCATTGATATTATTTTCTTTGAAAAACAATCCTACCCCAAATCTAAAATTCAAGGCGAGAGTTTGCGTGGATATCATATTTGGGATACTACTCTAGATACCCATACTGATCTAGAGTTATCACAACATATTCTACTTTAATCTCTCTCAAGATCTTGTCTCCCAAGTTCCACCACTTGAAAATGTCCAAAATGAGATGGACAACAAGGAAATGCACAAGGAACTTCATGTGTACACTAGAAGAAAAAAACACTGATCAGGATAAAGCTAATATGCAACCATAAGATTGTTTTTAACAAAACATGAATTTACACATCTCTAAAGGTCTAACGGAGGTGAAATCCAGTAGAGAAGACGGGTATACAAATTATGTTATCCAAGGGTATGTTTCTTAGAGGAAGTTATCTTTACCTTATAAATCTTTTGTATCTAATCTTGATAGTGTGTAGATACCTAAGTCATGAAGCACTTCAAAGTCCATAATGGAAAAAAGGCAGTTGAATAGAAGATTCAAGAGCTTGATCTAAATGCCTCATAGAATTTTACAAAGCTTCCTCTAGATAAAAGACCCGTTGGGTGCAAATGAGTACAAAGCAGATGGGAGCATTTAGAGGTTCAAGATTAGGTTGGTGGCTAAGTTTCATTCAGTCGTATGGGATACATTATCAAGAGACCTTTGCACTATTGATCAAGTTAAACACTGTAAGACTTTTTTCCTTGATAATGTACAAAGAGTGGGAGTTGCATCAACTTGATATCAATAATGCATTTTTGAATGAAGATCTTGAGGAAGAAGTGTATATTGAGATTCCGCAAGGATTGAAAAATGACTCAAATAAACATTTGGTTTGTAAACTAAGAAATGCACTATATTGCCTTAAATGATCTCTACAGTCTTGGTTTGATAAGTTTACCAAGTCTATCAAATATAATATGGGTGCATTCAATGCCAAACTGATCATAAAGTATATACAGGGAGATAGGTAACCTATACTCATTGTTTATGTTGATGATATGATCTTGATAGGTGATGATGAAAATGATATTGAGATGATTAAGGAGGTTCTTGTCATTAATTTTGAAATTAAGGAATCTAGAAGTTATGAGATACTTTCTGTGCATAGCAGTGTCCATGTTTGAGATGGGGATTATGATATCCTTAAGAATGTATATTCCAACCCTACTAAAAGAAACAATCTTGTTAGGGTATAAACCTGTTGATACTTTAATTTATTTCATTTAAAAAGTTACATTCAGGGGGAAAAAATACACCGGTGGAAAAAAAGTAGATACCAGAGATTGGTGGGTAAGCATTTCTACCTGTCTCACACTAGACCTGATATCGCCTAGTTTGTTGGCATCATGATTCAACATATGAATAGTTCAAATGAAGACATTTGGAGATGGTTTACATAATCTTGAGGTTTCTTAAGAAGACCTCTAACAAAGGGTTAGTAATTTAAGAAATCAGACAATAGGAAAGTAGAAGTTTACATCGATGTTAGTTTGGCAAGGGTCACAGACAAAAGATCCACATTTGGGTATTATTTCTATGCATGGTGAAATATTGTCATATGGAGAAGCAAGTAGCAAACAGTGATTTTTAGTAGTGCATAATTTGAGTACCAGATTCTTGCTTTGGGAATTTGTGAAGCATTGTAGATCCACATATTAATTTTAGAAACCAGACAACAGGGAAGTAGAAGTTTACATTGATACTAGTTCGGCGGGATAATTAACAGACTTAAGATCCACATATGGGTATTGTTTCTATGTAGGGGGAAATTTTGTCACATGGAGTAGTAAGCATAAAAAAAATCCCATCAAGTTTTTTCTGGCGACTCCACTGGGTAGAGTTCCTCTCTCCATCTCTAGTTATATCTTAATATTTCTTTTCATTCGTGACATGTTTATCATTCCCTTCCGAGGATTTGACTATCTATTATATAAAGGACAACTTTAATTGAGTGTTTTCTCAAAAGTATTTATTGAGATGTAATTAATTTTGAGGGAGCCCCTCATAGGGTTACCAAACCCAATAATTAAAATAAACTTTATCTTATATCCGTAAGATAATGAAAAGTTCCTGATTCCGCAGATTCATGAATTACAAAGATTTTTCTCATCTGAATGAGTAGATCTAGTTGTTTTTAGTTGTGCAGAATTCAAGTACCAGGTACTTGCTTTGGGAATTTGTGAAGAAATTTGGATCCAAATGTTACTAAATGAGGTTAGATCCAAAGGGGACTAGATGAGGTTGAGATCCTTCACAGTCATTCCCATAAAGATGTTATGCAACAGTCAAGTCACCATTAGAATTACAAAGAACCTTGTGCATCATGACAGGACCAAACACTTTGAGATTGATAGACATTTTATCTTGAAAAGGTCAATGATATTATTCACTTAATCTACATTCAAGTTTATCTTACGGGGGAGTGTAAAATTTTGTACCTATTAGATGGACCTGATGGATTTCCATATGGGCCCCATGATAAATTTGTGGAAGCTATTCGAGGGGGAGTTTTTTTATTTCAGTTTTAATAATTTCTATTGTGTTTTTCATTATGTTACATGTCTTCTCTTTTCTTTTTTTTTTTTTTTTTTTTTTTTTTTTTTTTTGTTTCCTAGACATTATCTTATATAATAAGGGGAAATGTTGTGACTTGGTTGAGCAGAATAAGAAAATATGGTTCACCTATCTTCACATTAACTTCACATTAAAAGTATCACTATTGTTTAAATACATCTAGTTATTCATATTTTTATGACACCAGTGTAATAAATGTAAATATAAATGTTTAGGTGTCAGATATGTAAATACAAAAGAATTGTGTGGTTTGTATGTAAATATTTCAAAAAGAAAATGAAAGTCTCAAAGTGGAGTTGATTGCATCACCAAATAACATGAATCAATGGTTCTTTCTGTTTATCTTTATTAATGCCATCAATGTTATTATCGTCTTATTCGTTGAAATAAGCAATGTTGGTTATATTGTTTTCAGATGAATCATACAGTAGCCATGTAAATTATTTAATTATAATTACTGTATTGCCCAGTACATTGATACTAACTAATATTATATTTTTTAAAAATGACAAATATTTAAGTTAAAAGTCGATGTAAAATAAGCTAAAATTATTAAAATATTGCTGGTAAGATTCTTTTATTCACCTAAAGCATTTATTGCCATATTTCGATTTTTGCAAATCGTATTAATGCTTTCACACGTCATATCAAATATATTTTACTTTCTATGACAACATAATGAGGACAACCAATTTATAGTAATGGTTATTTCTCGCAGAGATGAAATTGATACGTGATCAAAATATTTTCATTATTGATATGAATTTTGATATAACTTTTTTTTGAGTATGAAATATTTAAAATTCAATTAAATATCTTTGAATTTTAATTTCAGCAAACTAGTAGTCAAACTGACAAGTTGGACGAGACACTTAATGATATCAATATTGATCAAATCCGAGTTAAATCAATCATATATCAAGTCATTAAACTATTTTTGAGAGTTTTTCAAACATAATTAAAAAGTTAAATATTTATTAAATTTGATAAGTTTATAGTTAAATAAAGTGTTTTGATGAGATGAATCCAACAATTCCAAAATCACTCAATGTTGACATCATTAAAATCTTAAAATTTTCATCAAGTGATGACCGACCAAGAGGATCTCTTTGGGTCGCCCGATAAAGAGTGGACCGGATCACTTTCGATTTGTAATCTGGATTCTATAAATAGAACCCTAAAACACTCATGGGATGATGGAAGGGGAGCTAGACCTTGGGTCGGAGGAACATTAGTTTACATAAAAGGGAGATGCAACCCAACATTATGCACTGCGGATCTGTCCAACTCTGATCGTCGCAGCCTTCGGCCAGTGCAGCCCCCGCTTCCAGCCACCGTCACTTACTGCAACCTCTTGCATCTACAACTATTAAAAACATTCGACCACCGTCAGTTTCTTGCTCTTGATGCAACTGACCAACGCTGCCGACCAACTCCGACTGTCATCATCACCATTACTGATCCCGACTTACTAGACTGTTTATATGCAACAGTATAACAATGTCTTTGATGATATTTTTCACTTATTTTTCTTTACTTTGCAACAGAACTAAAAACTTGATCTTGGAAAAAATAAGAATTTAACTTTTTAATTTATATATGAATTGGGATACTACTCAAGTACGTATCGTTATCAAGTAATATATGACTTTTTGATTAAGCCCCAAATATCGAACCCACAGGAAATTTCACAATATGCACTATTAATCAACAAACTTTCTATTTTAAAAAGACAATTACTTAAACTATAGATACTTTCACGGTAGGTAAAATTCAAATCCTTTTGGTATTTTTGATATTTTGACAAAACAATAAAACTTGTAAAAATAACTTGAGTTTATGTAAATGAAAAACACTTGATATGAAAATATCTCTCTCCTTATCATGCGTCAGTAATAAGTATTATGGAATTCAGTTGTGGTAGTATTCAAATTTTGTTGTGCCAAATAGGAGCAATAATATATTTTACCCTTACTAGAGTTGCTATAATGAACATTGACTACTTTACAGTTTGAGTAGCCTTGAAGATGGGCTAGGTAGGGAAGATACTAGCTCTCACTCGAGAGTTCCCTCTTCTCCCTCCACATAAGGGCTAACATCTCATATTAAAACCTAAAACTATAATCCAAATTAGGGATTTTAACCTGTCACTTTAAAGTTCTCTAATTCTACACCTTTCAAAGTTGACTGAGACAATACTAGCTCGGTTCTTACATGTTCTCACAACAAATTTTAACATCTAGATGAGTCAGATCAAGAAGTAAATGAAGTATATGTAATTAAATCATCACAACTTCTTTCAACATTAAAGACTAATACTCTCCACAATTTCCGTCCAACACTTTAATTACTTATCATTTTAAGTAGAAAGATAAAAAAAACTACTCAGAATTCATTGAGAAAACACAACCACACTTTAGTTTAAAAGTAGAAATCATTGTCAAACCAACAAGAAGTTTCAATTAAAACTAAAAGTAGTTCAAAAACAAAGATAAAAACTTATCTCAAATCCTCCACCGAACTCTTGAAGTTTCTTTGAATCTCTTCTCTTTTACAAAAGTCTTGACTCTCACAATAAAACTAAAAACAGAAAGAATAAAGTAAATTTGTGGTGTATGAAAATCTCTCCAAATGTTCCTCTCAAAACTCCCCTTTTTAAGCACTTTTCAGGACTCTTCAAAAGTCTCAACTTTCTTCTTTTATGAATCTCCAAGAGGTGTCTTGGTAACTCTTCAAAATGTGTCCCAATTTGATGTATTCCCCAAAGGATGTCTCATTTCACAAGTTTTTTATTCATATTTTCGTTTCTAGTTGTCATAACCACCCTCTTTAGCTAATAAGTGCATCAAATGTCTCTTCAAAATTCGAGAAAATGAACTAAGCCTTCAAATAATTGCCTTTGGCGCTTAAGTGCGGGGCCTCCGGCATTTAGGCGCGACCTTCTCTGTTTCACCTGCGCTTAGGCGCCAAAACTCTTTTGCACAATTTTCACATTTTTGCTCCAAATTTAATCATTTTTCACTTCTTTTAGCATTTTCCATCTTTTTACTTGTACTTGAAAGAAAAACACAAATACTTTCCATTAAAACAGAATATCTCAAAAATATGTATAAAAATATGTCTAAAAATACTATATATTTTAGGTGTAACAAAATCCCTCAAACTTAAAATGTTACTTGTCCTCAAGTGACACTTCAATCTTTAAAAACCAAATAAGTATGATGTGTATATGAGTTTCTTTAGGAGTTACTAAAATTTAGATTTAGAAATATAGTAGTCCAATTTTGAAAAAAAATTTAGTAAATGAGACAAACTTAAAGTTTAGAAATTTTTAATGTTAAGAAATATGAAAATATGAGTTCCTATCTAATTCAAAAATATTGTAGATTTTTCAAATTTAGAATTTAGTCCTTTTATTATCTCTACTTAAAAAAGCATAATCTTACTTACTATATTATATCCTTAAGCTTAAGAGTTTCTCAAGTCCTATACTTTAAAAAGATTAAATGTGGAATCAATTTTTGATTAGACACAAATCCTCAAGCTTCTTCTCCCTCTTTTTTTTTCTTTTTCTTTTCTTTTTCAGACAATGATTACTATATATGGATAGGTCTTTAATGGTTTTGAATTCTACTTCTCCTTTCCTAAAGCAAAGTCCTGATATAAATCTCTTACTTATAAATATAATAATAGTTTTGAAAATTATTTTTAATAAAAGAAATTTAAGTATTAAAAATAAAAGTCTAAATTTCTAAATTCTTCAAAAATACAATTTTTCTTACTAAAGATACTTACATTATATTTAGCATTTTCTACATTAAAAATTTTTAACAGAAAGTTTTTCTTCATTATTCAGAATTTTAACTAAATTTTCTTACTCATGTCTATTGATTCTGAAACTGCTTATATACAACCGTATAATAATGTCTTTGATGATATTTTTCACTTATGTTTCCTTTGCAATAGAACCAAAAATTTTATCCTGACAAAAATAAGAATTTAACTCTTTAATTTATATTTATATTAGGTTGCTACGCAAGTATACGTATCGTTATCAAGTAATATATAATTTTTTGATTAAGACCTGAGTATCGAACCCACAGGGAAATACACAATATGCACAAGTGAACAACAAACTTTATATTTTAAGAAGACAATTACTTAAATTAAAAATATTTTCGCAGTATTAAAATTCAAATCTTTTTGGTATTTTTGACATTTTGACAGAACATTAACAATTTAAAAAAATAACTTGATGTAAAAGAAAAACACTGAATGTGAAAAATACATTTCTCTTTTTGATGAATCAGTAAAAAATATATGAATTCTGTTGTGGAAGTATGTGAATTGTGTTATGTCAAATAGGAGCAATTATATTCTTTAACCTTAATATAGATGCTATAAAGAACATTGGTCAATTTAAAGTTTGATTAGTTCTGAAGACCGGCTAGGCAGGGAAGATACCAGCTCTCACTCTAGAGTTCCCTCGATTCCCTCTACTTGGGGGCTAACATCTCG
>NW_018251557.1:10275-15147 GCF_001263595.1 Phalaenopsis equestris | reverse complement strand
TTTAACCTGTCACTTTAAAGTCCTCTAACTCTACACCCTTCAATGATTATTTCTCTATTTATTTGCACTAAATCATATGAATTACATTCTCATTCATACAACCTCATGCAATTCTTTCCAGTTGTTGACTGAAACAATACCAGTTCGGTTCTTACATGTTCTCACAACAAATTTTAACATATGGATATGCCAAACCAAGAAGTAAATGAAGTTCATGGATTTAAATCATCACAACTTCTTCCAACATTAAAGATTAATACTCTTCACAACTTCCATCCAACACTTTAATTACTTATCATTTTAAGGAAAAAGATAAAAAAAACAACTCATAATCCATGGAGAAAATAAAAACACACTTTAGTTTAAAAGTAGAAATCATTGTCAAACCAACAAGAAGTCTCGATTAAAACCAAAAGTAGTTTAAAACAAAAGATAAAAACTTATCTCAAATCCTCCACCAAACTCTTAAAGTTCCTTTGAATCTCTTCTCTTTGACAACACTCTCAAAATAAACTAAAAACAAAAAGGATAAAATAAATTTTTGTGGTGCTTGAAAATCTCTCCAAAACTCTCTCTCCAAACTCCTTAGAACTCCTCTTCTTCTAACTCTTTTCAGAACATTCAAGAAACCCCTTCAAATTTTTATAAATCTCCAAAAGGTGCCTTGGAAACTCTTCAAAATGTGTCCACATTTGATGAATCTTCCAATGGATGTCACCTTTCACAAGTCTTTTAATAATGTTTTCGTTCTTAGTGGTCATAACCACCCTCTTAAGCCAATAGGTGTGTCAAATACCTCTTCAAAATTCGGCCAAATGAAGAAAACTGTCAAATAACTGTCTCTGCCGCTTAAGCGCGCGGTCTCTAGCGCCTAGGCGCGGCCTTCTCTGTTTCACCGGCGCTTAAGAGTCAGATCTGGCGCTTAGGCGCTAAAACACTTTAGCACAATTTTCACCTTTTTGCTCCAAATTTGATCCTTTTTCACTCTTTTAAGCATTTTTCACATTTTTACTTGTACCTAAAAAAACATAAAAATGCGTTCCATTAAAGCACAATATCTAAAAAATAAGTATAAAAATGTGTCTAAAAATACTATATGTTTTAGGTGTATCATCTATAATCAAATTTTACTACCCTAATATAACTTCATATATATGATCATTTTTCTTTTCAAATCAAATTCACTTGTAGCACATTTGAAAACAAATAAAATTCAAGTTTTGAAAATATTTTTCATTCTCCCCCAAACTTAAATTTTTAACAAGATTAAACAGTTTAGCAGTAGATATATATAAGCAGGAAATGAAATTTGAAATAACATGCCTACAAGAATTTTTATATCCTAATTATACAAGTATAAAACTAAAAACAGGTGTAAAATTAATTTTTGATCAATTTTTTATCATTTTCATTTTAATTCAACATATAGTGATTCATTAAACTTCTAAGTAGTGGGTACATACATAAAAACTAACAAACACACTAACTTTGATTTCACAATGTCAACATAAAAATAGACATACTAACAAGATAAAAGAAAAATACAGGGTAGCGGTTTTCTGAAATTAAAATTTAAAACTAAAGTTAGCAAGATTTTTAACTTTTCACAAAAAATAGGAATAAGTTCAATCCTAACTAACTAAAACACAATAATCAACACACAACAACAATTACTACCCTAGAATTAAAACAAACTACTAATAAAACACAATCATCACAATAACAATTAAACAAAAGTCCAACACATCACAAAGTGCAAACAAGTACATAAATGCAAATGTATCAAGTCCTAACTACATAGTCCATCACATATTATAAACATAATGATAAATTAGTCCTCCTCATCATCATCAGAATCACTGCTAATCTAGACATTTGTAGACTCATAATTAGGATATCTGGGATATGAAGGAAATTCCACTCCTTAATTTCCCCTAATGAGTCTTTCCAAAGAGGAATGAAATTTCTCATCATAATCATTTTTCCTTCTATTGCACCCATCAATATGATCTGCAAAGCTTTCTAAATTTCTTACTTTATCTACCGTATAATTGATATTGTCCATCATCTTCTGCAATAATTGATTTTGAGTATCAGTAGACTCGCCTCTAGAAGTAGAAGCTCACGAGGTAGATAGTTTAGATGTAGAAGCAGCAGAGGTAGAAGCAGCAGACGTCGACATTCCATAACTCTGTGAAAATCCTCCTCTCCAACCAAAAATAGAATGCTCCGAATACGCTTCACAAGAGGCAACAACACTTCTTCCCAGCTATCATATCTCATTCCAACCTGAAAATCAAGGAAACAAATCCCAAACCTGCAGTAGGCAACAGTGACAGAACTGATGATAGTCTGACAGATCAAAGCTCCAATATTGATGAGCTTGTCTTCCTGAATATAATAGTTTAATGTTGCTCTCTCCCTCGTAACTTCACTGAGATGATTCGTCGGCAACAGACGAGCTGAAACAAAGTAGTGTCACGCCTTCAATGGTGCACTTAACTTCGAAGTGGAAAAGTTAACTCTCCTCTCATTTGTGATTTTCTAGAGTCCTCTTCCAACAGTCAAATAGGAAATAATCTCGTCCAATTTTGTCTCAATCGGACTATAATTCGCATAAAAACACAAAGTATCAGGTGGTAAATGATAAAACATATTGATTACCTCCGGTGAAAAGGTACCAATTTTCCTCTAACCATGACTCGACCCTCTTCTGCCTCAAGGAGGTTTGCATTGAACTCTTGAACTACAGAAATAACAGTCACAGTAGAAAAACTACAGAATCGTTCCCATTGTCGGCAAACGATAAAATCTTCTACGGACCCACCTGGATTTTTGATGAAACGCTCAGAAATTAACTTTCGTGACTGTAGAGCGTCACTATACCTATCCTGAGCTTTCGAACTCACAAACTTGCTCAAATCAAAGTGGGTCTTTCCTTTACTCTTCATTATTGGGGCTATTCACAAAATTTCACAAAATTTCACAATAACTTCAAAAATCAAGTCTAATCTACTAAACTTAACTCTTATAAGTATAAACTATACTTTTTATGCAATTTCCATTGATTTTTCCTCATTTTCACCATAAATAGTGATTTTCAGGTTTCTCCAAAATATACTCAAAATACATGGTGAAAAATCCAAATTTTTTACATAGAAGTGAATCTCTTACCTTAAGAAATCCAAATATAGCTAATTTTACTCAAATCCACCAAGAAATCTTCAAGAAAAGGCTTGCCCTAGACTTCAAAATCGCGAACTTCAGAGGAAGAAGATAACGTCGAGAGTAAAAATGGCAATTTTGGGGTTTATTTTTCACCTTTAACCGTTGTGAGCTGGGAACTGATTTTCGTGAACCGACACTTAAGCGTGGATAAGTGGCGCTCAGGCGCCTGCCTCTCGGGTTACATCGTACTTAAGCGCGAGAATGTGGCGCTTACGTGCCAGTGCACTATTTTTGATATTTTTGAACTTAAGTAAAATACACTATTAGCCTAAGTATACCACCCCTAAATGGTCTTATAACACTTAAATGACTATTTTCCTCTCCCTATACTCTCCTCTTTCTCAAAATTCTCCAATATAACTAGTTTGATTCGAGGCTAAAATATCATTAAATTTTCACACAAATAAACACATATTCATTTAAGAACTAGTATAAGTACAGGTAACACTTAATTCTCAATCCAAATAGTCTTGGATGAGAAAATTTTACTAAATACAAACACCTAACAAACATTCACAATTAAACATATAACAAGCATAAACTCCAAAAACAATATTTAACACTAATACATAAAAACAACGACTCCTAACGAACAAACTTTAACATTGAACTTAATTTCATTCTTCATTTGTTGGGACAAATTCATGTTTTTCATTAGTTTCTCTCTGAGCATTCGGAATATAGAGTTGATAAAACGGATGGTGGTGAGGATCTCTGATACAATCTTCTTCAATCCATTTATGCTTAAGATACATTGCCTTATCTTCTTATTCTATATAAGTAGCGTGACTAAATTACATTTTCAACTGCCATCTAATAGGCTCTAAATGGGCATTAACTTCATTTACCTTTATCTCAAGTAAAGTCCCGCTAGCCTCAATTTTGTTGATCTTTTTCGCTATTCCTTCAATACTAACAGCTAAGAAACCGTTATACATTTATTGTGCACTTTGACTAATGAATTTCATCCTCATGGCCCCTCTTTTTTTTCTTCAAATCCATCTCCCATGAAGACATTTTCTCTAAATCTCTCTTTCTCTTAGTCTTTAGGGCTAAAAATATTTTTGGTGTGAAGTTCCATCACAAAACTCTTCTATTTATAGGCCTAAATCCTTCCAATAATTTCTAGGCACGTCCTAAAACTGCCTTGGCAAGTTTTACTCAACCAATTGACGGTTAAACCTTTGTCAGCACTATTTTAGGTTGTGGAGTTGCCCGTTGGAAGCTGTCGGCCGCTGAAATCGAAATCGTGTCGCCCGCTTCGGAATGACATTTTAATTTACACATATGTAAGTTATAGAAAAATATGAAATCAAACTGACCCCATATTTTTCATAATTTAAATGAAAAAGCTCTATACCTCAAACCTTGTATCTATCCCGAAGGATAAACACAAGACTTGAGGATGAAGCTCGATCAAATAAACTAAGAAATATATGACATTTGTTTGGTCTGCGAAATCATTTATTTGTCGACAATTTTCCCTATTTAATATGAAGAATTAAATAGGGTATGGGTTCAGACAAGCTTCCTATAAAGACAAGCCCCTATAGTTAATTACATCTTAGATAATCGAAGTCACCTAAGAAAACTTTCGATAAAAATTAGTGAATATTATCTTCAAGGAGTTCAAAAGGATATGAC
>NW_018251557.1:5367-9091 GCF_001263595.1 Phalaenopsis equestris | reverse complement strand
CTTATTATGTTGCTTAATAATCCATCCTGTAAATATTTTTAGTGTTCAATGAACAGTGATGTTTCAATTATCCCTAAGAGTAGGGTGATTATCATTTATCATTAAATTTGAGAATTATGCAGGTGAAGACCCTTAAAGGGGCAAGTTAGTGTTATTAAAAAACTTAGCCAATTTTGGTTTTAACTTGGGCATGTAGTGTTTCAAAAGTGTTCAACTTTTATTCACATTTCTAAAATTCATTTAACCAAATTTAATTCAGCTTAAGTCACCACCAAGCCCTTAAGATCTTGATGGATGTCTTAGTCATTTTGAAAGAGATTGAATTTTAAGTGACAATAATTCATCATCAAAATATTTGAATTTCACTTGAACACTAGATAGGGATATTAAATTAGTGAGTTATCAACACCTAAAACTATACCCCTAAGTCTAGGATCATTCAATTTGGTAGACTTCCAAATTTTGATAACCTAGGAAAATTTCAAATTTATCTTTCAATTAAAAATGAGGTTGATTCCTACAAATTAATCCTTCGTGTTTCAATCATCCAAATATGTTGGTTAGGATCAAAGATTGCACATTTCCCTTTCTTGAATTAAACCTAAATGTTAATTAAGGTTAAATTTCTAAAATTATACTTTTGCCCCTAAGACTCCATCACTTCATAATTTATCAAATTTAATTTAAATGACTTTGAAACTTTTATCCCACCTCACTCATGGATCAATTGAAACATTAGAGGAGAAAATGTGATTTTTCAAATTTTAATTTAATTTATATAATTATTTATATGCAAGAATAGGATTTTTCAAAGAAAATTCCATAACTTGACCAAAGCAAAGGCTAATCACTTAAAATTTTTACTTGAGGTAGACTTGGACCAGAGAACCACTTGGACCAAATTTCATGATTTTTTGAGTTATATTTGAATTATTAAAATCATTTTAAGTTCTAGAGCATTTACTAATTATAAAATATTTTAATGTAGAAAATTAAGTTTTATATTTTTGTTAAATCTCTCTGAGGTCAAGAAAACCAGATAAACAAATTTAACATTTTTCTGATTTTTCTTTGAATTATTAGATTTTTTAAGTGAAAGATTAAGAAAAATTCATTATTTAGCCTTTAAAAATTATTTTAAGCTTTAAAATTCAATATCTTCAATTAGAAAATTAAGAAAAATATTCCAATTGTTCCTAAGTTCTTAGGAAACAATTTAGAATATTTCCATGAATTTTATTGATTTTGTGATTTTTATTAATTTTTAATTACTTAAATATTCAAAATAGGCTTAAAAATGAAGTTTTTATTTTATTTACAATTTTATTTTTAGAAAATTCCTCTGATCACAAAGAACTCCCAAAACCAATTCTTATGATTTTTTTAGTTATATTTTAATTATTAAAAATCATTTAACTTAGAAAATCAAGTTAAGTTATCAAATGAGCACCAAATATTTTAAAAATTTTATGGGGAGTTCTCTGAACTTTAAATCACAGTGTATAATAAAAAATCAAATCATTTAGATGTTTATTTTTCCCAAATCAATTTTCTTTGTGTTTTAGGTTTTTGTGCAAATTAGGTGTGTTCTTAATGACTTAACTCATGAAAAATTTTCTAAAGGGTTCTCTGGTCACAATAAACCTTCCAAAATTTTCTTGGATTTTTCTAAGCAACATGCTAATTATTATGATTAATTTATGCAAATAATAAACACAAACTTGAAAAATATGAATCTCTGTCTAGAGGTCTTCTCTGACTTTGGAAAAATCAGAGAATATCCTTTATGATAGAGACAACAACATGCCAAAATATCAAGCCATGGTGAAATTTCTACATGCATGGAGAGTTAAAATACTCAAATCAGTATCTAATTAATTAAAAAAAATATTCATCAAATAAACCTCAAACCATTTCCACATTGTTCTCCTCTATTCACTAAACACTATGATATTTTTATTTTATTTTTGTAATTTTTCTACACCAAGATATGAATTTTTTGAGGTAGGAAGCATTTTCTAAATTATTTAAATCCCTATTTTCCTACTTAAACATGCGGTGCCACGTCATCCTTGGCGTCTCCGAAGCTCCACGTGGCGTTTTCTGATTCGACACCTTCATCTAAGTCAGTACGCATTTTATGGACTACGCTCCCATCCGACGCAATTAGAGCCCTCCATTTGATACACTCGCGATCTAACGGTTGTAGGTCATCGCCCCCAAATAGGCTAACCTAAGAACCGTTCACACTAAAACCTTAAGATCTTCCTCTAGACTCAAATAAAATCTCCTCGGGTTTGATCTTATGGACTCGTCTAAGTGAGATGAATACATTCATACGGTAAACATGGCATTATATCAACTCTAATCAAATGGAGAATGAAAATAAGCTCGGGAAGAGGAGGAGTTCAATACATTTGCTCTGAGAAGGGAAGCTTCAATCAGAGGTGCTCGGCACGTTCGTGGAGGTCCAATTAGGCTAGGGATTGAGCCTCTAGTCGTGGTGAACGGTCTAGACACAAATTCGATCAAGGCCGAATTTAGGTGTTGATCAAAGTCTAGTGTAGAGGGTCTCTGTGAGGGGGTTTGATGGGGCTTTGATTTCTTTCACTTTGGTGAAGGTGTGGGTGAGTTTAATTTAATTTTTTGTGCACTGTGGAGGTGTGGAGAGTTTTGTCCTGTCTCTGGCAAAGATTTGAGCTCAAAAATTGAACTCTGATAAGGGGAATTAGGGCCAGGAAGTGGTTGGGTTGCGCTGTGGTTAGGTTGCACTGAGGAGGTCTCAAGGAAGTTGTGGGAGAAATTGGGTAGGGTCTCCTTGAAAAAATTTCAGCACCCAACTCTTGGACGTGGAGGGGCCATTTTATAGCCATGGGTGGAGAGGGGAGCTCAGGGCCTGTAGCTCAGGGTCTGGTCATGGGTGCAAATGTCTGCTTATGTGGTGGGCTAAAAAGATCTAAGGATTGATTTTGGTGAGCCGCCAAAAACTTGACTGGCGACTTTATATATGCTTAAAAATACAAAAATTTAATACTGCTGCTAGAAGATTTAAATACCCAGCAACGACGCCAAAAACTTGACAGCGGTTATAGATTTAATAAAGATGTGTATAAAATATTCAATAATTGTAAAATCGCACACATCAACGCAAGTATACATATCGCTCAAGTAATACAGGGCTCTAATGGAGTCCTGGATATCGATTCCACTAAGAGTAATATTAGAGGCTACAAACTAAGATTTAAAAAATCAATACTTAATTACAACAATATAGTTCAAATTGCATATTCGTCATTAATATACAATTGAAATAAAAATATAATTTTAATAAACTCTTAATTAACTAACTACTAAAAAAGTTTCTAATGTGAAGTTTAATATATAAGAAAACATCATTCTCCTTGTCAAGAAGTTTAAGTGAATGGATAAATTGAATTAGTTCAAATTGTATTGTGCTAAATATGAGCATACCTATTCTTTACCCTTTAGATTATAATTGTTCAATTGAATTAATTCAAATTGTATTGTGCCAAATAGGAGCATACCTATTATCTATCAATAACTTGTTTGTATTATAATCCAAAGGGTATTATAATTGTTCATCAATAACTAAGCTATTTAAATAGCTTTTTATCAATAACCACAAAATCAAATTCTTGCATCAAAAGTATCCATCTAATTAACATTGGTTTGGCATCCTTCTTTTGCATCAAATATTTAATAG
>NW_018251557.1:0-4637 GCF_001263595.1 Phalaenopsis equestris | reverse complement strand
AAACTTAACTATTACTTGTCCTCAAGTAATTTTAGTACTACATAAAAGTTATGATCTACTGTGGTAAAGTTTTAATTCAGAAATACTATAAGTTTGATTTAAGTAAATACCATAGTGAGATTTTTCAGAAAAATTTCAATTAAATTAACTCTGTAGGCACAAGACTATCTAGTCATCAAGTTTAAGAGTTCTAGTTTTCTATTTATTTCAAGAATGAGTATATGTTGTAATATCAAGTCACTTAAAATATTTAAATGATAGAAACTTCATGAGAACATTACTAATAAAAGATGTTATTTCATAAATATAAGTTCATGATTGTATTTAGGTTTTCCCTTTAGGTAGAAATGTAGAACCAATTTTTGATTAGGCACTTTTGATTAGGCATCTCCTCACTTATATATTTTTCTCTCTTTTTTTTTTCATTTGGATTGCTTTCAATCATATATATATTTCTTTTCTTTTCAGGGATTGTTTTCAATCCTTTCTTTTTTTCTTTTTTCAAGTGAGGATTATTATATCTGGATAGTCTTTAATGATTTTGAGCATCACCTTTCTTTCCATAAATTTAAAACTCAAAGCATTCCTTTACCCATCATTAAGCCCCAATCTTTTCTTCTCAAATGAATTTCTAAGATTCTTAATATTTCAAAATATAGTTTTCTAAGATTCTTAAATAGTTAACTCTAATCTTATTCTCTTATACTAAATATCTTAATCTACAAAATTAATTTTTCTTACAAAAATATTCCCTTAAATCTACCATAATATTTAAATATTTACAAAATATAGTTATCTGAATTAAATTCACTATAAAAAATCATATTAATGATTTTTAAAAATATTTAAATTGAGAACATATAATAGTTAATCTTGTTCTTCCCTCCCCCAAACTTAAATTTTTCAATATGGATTGGTACAGGTGGAATGAAAATTTCTAAATATAAATCATACCTCACTACTTTAGGCATTTTCATCTTTCTAAAATTTTTGTAGTTCCTTCTCAAACTTTTTACTTTAATTGGTATGTAATATTAGGAGCTTTCTGATACATATAAATCATTAGAGAATTTGCTGGGTAATGAAATTTTGAAATAAGTACAAAACTAAACATTATACAAACACTATATTTCACTAACTCATCACAATACTAAATAAAAATAATTACAAATACATTAAAATGCAAATATAAAAATCACATCACATTACAATTTTACAAAGTACTAATCAAAGTCTATTATAACTACACATGTAAATTTCAAACTACAACACTAAACATTTATAACAGTAATTAAAAATTATTCAACTGCAAAAATAAAATAAAACATAGAAAAAAATGAAAGTACAAATAAACATACATATATCTCTATGACAAAATCACAAAAAAAAAGTACATCAATCACTATCATATATCAAAATCCCATACTATATCCTCATCTCCCTAGCCAGCAGGTGGATTGGGCTGATACTGAGTATAACTGGGGCATTCAAGGAAAGTAACATTAGGCTCGCCTCTGTAGTGTCGGGTCTGAGCTTTGTAGTAAGCTATCTCGAAGTCAGAATGCCTCTGTAGGTACTCACTATCATAATCATGTCTACGTTCTAATCCCCCAATTCTTTCATTTATTTTCTTTATACTCTTCCGCTGCAAGGTTAACTCATTCATTAAAACTTGAAGGGTAGGGGAACTAGTGGAAGGAAGGTCATAACTAGTAGAGGGGATATCTCTACTAGTAGAAGGTTCTTTATTCCTTCTCCCAGATCTCCATCCTTCATGGGATTCATACGCCTTTAAATTAGCTTTACTAATGGGTTTTATGGCATCATCTCCAGCTTCAACTTCAGAAAGTTGGTAAAGTGCATTAATGAGGCAGGATGTCCCAAACCTCCACTTGATTCACTCTTTGTCGTGGTTAAAATATTCTTATAAATAATTCACCCCACATTTATAGTCCGATTGTTCTGAATACAAAAATTCAGAATAGCTCTATCTCTTGTTTCCTCACTATGGTGATAGGTAGGTAACAAAGTAAAAAAAATAAAATAGTGCCACGTTTTAGATATGACATTCAACATGGAAGCAGAAAAATTTACCCGTTCTCGCTGCTTTATCTTCCATGTCCCTTTCCCATAAGTGAGAAAGTTATTGACATCGTTCAACGGGCCTTCCATTGTACGTAGGAGTCTGGGACTTCATAAAATTAGTTAATGCGGGCGGAACTAAGCTCAACAGAAAACCCTCTTGCTCAAACGGTTCCGTCCTCAGAATAGAACGCATTGGCATATAAATCTTTCAGAAAATTCATAACAACCTTGTTGGTGGTATAACAGAAATTTCCCCACCTCCGTTCGGTAATAACTCATTCGACTTCTCCCGGATTCTCAAAAACACGATATTGTATACATTTCTTCCCTTGAAATATTGAAGTAAATCTCAACTGAGCCTTTGCATTGATGAATCGAGACTCGTCAAACTCAAGCCGCCTCTTTTGTCGCGGAGCCATTTCAATTTAATCAAAATTATAAAAATTTTTTTTGAAATACACTTCAAATACTCAAATAATGACTTTCAAGAGTGACTCTAAGAGTTCAAAACTAAGTTTCATGAATTTCTTCCAAATATTTTCTCCACATTCTCAATTTTTTTTGGATCTCCTCAATGTGGAAGAAATTCAAGGTGAAAATCAAATATTTTTAGTTTGGAGTGAAGCTCTTACCGAGAGATGATAAAATCTGGTGTCTAAACGCTTTGAAGTCGCCACAAATCCAAGATCTTCAAGCCCTATATCAAAATTTTTATTTTTTTTAGGAGGAAAGGGATGATGAATAGTAGCGGTTGATTGGTCAAAATCGCGTTAAAAGTGTTTTTTCGGTATCTCGCCTTCGGGGGGGGGGGGGCGGCGGCGCCTCCGAAAAGGTCGTCAGCGCCATCGGCAAGCTCTATTGAATTGAAAAGCCTAAGTCTCGAGAAAAATCCATCGTCGGCGGCATCGATGTTGCCATCAGTGAGATTTTTAAAAGTAGTTCAATTCCATAATTTTTGTGATTTTGATCAATTTCAAGCCTCGTCAACATTCGTTCAATTATTCTAGACATAAATTTAAGTGATTAAATGATGTACTAACACAAATAAACATTCATAACACAAAACATTACAATTATATATAAAATCCAAGGGTTACAATACACGTTACACGACACACATAAGTTTGGTATTTTCTCAACAATAATACATCAATTCTGCGTTGCAATCCAAGCCACAACACTCTAAACTGAACAACATTTTAAACGCTGAAAACAAATATTTTATGCTCAATCTCAACTATACTGAGATCTAAAAACAAAATTCGAAAATAAAGCAAACACATAAGTTAAACACATAAGTTCAAATCAATTTCAAATCAATTCACACACATAGATATATAGGTAGTAAAGTAAATCTACTACTCCTCTGATTCAGTGTTTGTTTCTCCTCTGATATCGCCCATCAATTGAACATGAACAAGAGGTTATAGAATGGTTGGTATGAGAATTCTTCAGTAGAGTCCTCTTCTATCAATCCCATCTTTCTAATCAATCATATCAAACTTCCTTCGATATGTCTAGAGTGATCAAAATGTTCTTTCTTTGGTTGAACACTCGAAATCTAGGGTTTTCAGTGGAATTGGAAGTCATAGGGATAAATTTGGGTGAGTTTCAATTCGTTTTTGGGTAATATGAATTTAAGAACCAAGTTTGGAAGTTTACAGGAAGTAAATCTCGCTTAAAACCGCCAAAAACCGACATTTCAAACTCCAGAAACCGTCATCTCGTCGTTCTATCTGTCGGCAACGTCGATGATGCCGTCGGCGAGCCTTGAGAATTAATTATCTGGACTCTTAGGAAAAACGCGCCGTCGACGATTAAGTAAAAAATTACACAGTTTTGCTCTGGTCTGAATACGTTTCAATTTTCTCTATATATCCAATTTTTATGATGATTAAAGGGTAAATACGAGTAGTAGAGTTCAATAGTACCACAAACTAACGATAATTTCAAAGAAAAATATTGTAATCTCAATAAAAATAAAAATAAAAATAACTATGAGTTGCCTCCCATAAAACGCTTGGTTTAACATCGTCAGCCCGACCTATTCAGATATTATTCAGGTTGACTGACCATTAAAACCTCATTAAAATTTGGTCTTTTACCCTTAAAATACGGCTTTAATCTGTGTCTATTTACTTTAAATCTATTCCCAGTCTTTTGATCTTCAATTTCAACAGCTCCATAAGTATAAACTCGAGTCACAGTAAAGGGTCCTAACCAACAAGACTTCAATTTTCCAGGGAAGAACTTTAGCCTTGTATTGTAAAGCAAAACTTCTTTTTTCTGGTTCAAAGTTTTTCTGGTTAATCTTCCGATCTTCTGATCATGCCATAAGTTTAGTTTCTCCTTATAAATTCTATCGTTATCATAAGATTCATTTCTTAATTCTTTCAATTGATTCATTTGTAACAATCTTTTTTCACGAGCATCTTTCAAATTATAATTGAATTATTTAACTGCCCAATATGCTTTATGGCAGACTTTTTCCAAGACTGCAGATTTAATTAACTTAGAAGGCCCACCGATGACGCACTCGAGGCCGCCGACGG
>NW_018251556.1:0-204 GCF_001263595.1 Phalaenopsis equestris | reverse complement strand
TAAAATTTTGTATGTTATTTTATCAACACCAAAATATCCCCCAAAATCAGAATTATGATATTTTTGGATAATTTCATAAGTTTCTTCTAAAGGCACACATCTTCGAATAATCAGATCATTCCCTTGTTTATATAAAAATTGGTCATCCCAAAAATACGTCTTAGCTCATATATAAACTTCCTCTTATATTGTTATGTCATTCCA
>NW_018251555.1:2633-5699 GCF_001263595.1 Phalaenopsis equestris | reverse complement strand
GGAGGTGTCATTAAATATTGTTTAGCATCCTCAAACGCCAGCTGGCAATTCTCTTCCCAAATAAATTTGACTTCCTTTTTAATTAATGTCGAGAAAGGTTGACACCTACCTCAGAGATTGGAAATAAAGCGTCTTAGATATGCCAACTTTTCCTGGAAGGAACGTAGTTGTTCCAAAGTTTTGAGAGGAGGCATTTCCAAGATAGCTTTAATCTTATCTTGGTCGATCTCGATTCCCCAATGATGGACAATGAATGTTAAGAATTTCCTGGAGGTGACGCCAAAGGCACACTTTAAGGGATTCATCTTGAGATTATATTATCGTAATCATTAGAACATGATCCTCAAATCATACAAATGGTCTATTTTCTATTTTCTCTTGATGATCAAATCATTCACATAGCATTCCACTTTGTTGTGAATCAGTTCATCAAAGATCTTCTTCATTGCACGTTGGTATGTTGCTCCGACGTTCTTTAACCCGAATGGCATCACTGTGTAACAGAAAATCCCAATCGGCATCCTGAATGCTATACGTGTTGCATCCTCTGGAGCCATATTGATTTGATTATATCTTGACGATCCATCCATGAAAGAGAAAATCTCATGTGTCGATGTGATGTCCACCATTAATTTTGGTATCGGTAACGGGAACTCATCTCTTGGACATGCTTTGTTTAAATCCCTAAAATCAACACACACCCGAATTTGTGCATTTTTCTTCTTAACTAGTACAATGTTGGCTAAACATGTGGGGTACTGCTCTTCTCTTACAAAGTTATCCTATATTAACTTCTTTATTATAGCAATGCTTGTTGCTCTATCTCGAGGTGCATTCTTTTTGGAGCTTGTTTGACAGGGGTCATATCATTGTCCACCCCTAGCTTATGCACTGCTAGTTCTAGGGATATACCTGGCATTTCATCATATCTCCATGCAAAGCAATCCCTAAATTTTGAAAATATCTTGATTAGCTCCATAAATTCTTCCTCGTTGAGTAAGGAGCTTATAAATGTAGGTCGGGGCTGCTCCTGAGTTCCGAGGTTAATTTCCTTAAATTCATCAACAGTTGACTTAATTTCTTCCTCAAATTCTTGTGGGGTGTCTTCTATTAACTGATCTTGAGAGTCATCCTCTATATCAAGGAAATCCTCTTCTAATCTACTAGTAAGAACCACACAAAATTTTGAATCATTGATTGGTCCTATAGTACCAAATCTGCGACTTTTAATATTGCACAATTTTTCAAAAAGTTGTAAATTATATTTTGGTATTTTTTTTGGCAAATATCCTTGCTGAATTAACTTTTATAGACAAGGAAAAAAGTAACCAAAAGGTAATTTTATTAATTCATTAGGATTCTCATCCAGAATTATATGTTTTTCAAGATTAGCAGAAGTAGAAGCACGGTAAAACTTGATTGGCTTTGAACCAGCGTTATGGACTTCCTTGAACTTTAAACTTTCAACTTTTTGAGGGAGAATCGGAGTAAGGGTCATGGCATTCACATAGTATTTTATCCGGTCATACATCGACTCATATTCACTTTTCTCCATATCTTCCAAGGATATCTCGTATTGTGGTTTATTCTATTTATCGTCATCATTTCCTCCCTGGAGCTTTCTTCATTATCAATGTTGATAATCGGCTTAGTCCATCCATCAATTGTATTAGTTCTTCCCTATCCACATCCCTGGCCTCGACCTCAGGTGCGCGAACTAAATGAATGCCCACCAACTTGTTGCAAAAGAGTGGCAGAAGATTGTCGAAGCGAAGCTGGCTGGCTTTGCCATCATGATCCTTCTAAATCTTCACTTTTATTTGTCATAACTTCACGAGAGAAGACAATTTTCTTCAAAGGTTCATAGTAGGCGACATCTTTATGAAGGCCAACTTCATGAACTAGAAATGCTTGTAAATCTCCTTTAATGTAATGTTCTTGTCCTTCCTTGTAATATTTGATTCACTGATGTAGGTAAGATGGAACCATATTGTGTTCATGAATCCACAGTCGACCAAGTAGAGCATTGAAAGAGGTCTCAGCATCAATGATATGAAATTTAGCAGTTGTTACTAATTCTCTAACTTTCATAAGCAGTGTAATTGAACCAAGTGCTCTTTCTCCCTTTTGATTAAATCCTTTTAACATCATTTTATTGGCTGTAAGCTCTTGAGTTTTAATATCAAATTATGTCAAGTTAAGAGATGCTCCAGGATCCACTAAAACTCTGGATAACACAAATCTGCAAATGTTGATGGAGATGTAGAGCGGTCGGTTGGGGTCGGCGGTACCGAGCAACAAGTCTTCATCTGTAAAGGTTACCCCTGAATGTTCTTTCAGCGATCAAACTTCATCTGAGGATGTGCTAGCCAACTGAGCTAAGCAAATTTCTGGATCTATCAAAGCTGTAACCAGAGACTCTCTCATCTCCTTTGACAGGATCAGGGCGTTGTAGATGCTTAGTCGAGCAGGCAACTTCCTAAGATGAGCTAGCACGTTGTAATCTAGTTTGTATGATCCTCTGATTTTATCTTTATTATGCGGCTCTTCCATTGGCGAAGGTGGGGGGTATCTCTGCTCGAGTCATTATCTGTTTTCCTTTGTCTGCTGGAGCTATTCTTGGTGGTAACACCTTCCCGTTTCTTAAGTTGACTTCTGTGACTTCTTCTTCTTGAGATATCATTGTTGAATCTTTCGGTGTCTTTTCCTCTTCGTCGAAAAGATCTAAGTTGATGGCGAGCGGTACACCATGATGCTCGAGAGTTGGCTGTTCATTATCGGTGTTGTCGTAAGCGATATCATTGATGTCTTCTTTAGACTTGACAACAAACTCATCGGACTTAAGTACGATTTAAGGATCATTTTGGGGATCGAGATCGCAACTAGCTTGGTTATAATCAGTCACGTTATTATCAGAAATAGTCAAAATGTAGCCGAAATCACAATCATTATATTCATAAGACCCCAGAGGGATAAATAGATAATCATACAAAGTCAAGGGTTTGAGGACTTTCTTCCCCGAATCCGAGACAACCAATCTAGTAGAGGCAGCCCCTATCCTACCCC
>NW_018251555.1:1593-2316 GCF_001263595.1 Phalaenopsis equestris | reverse complement strand
CAAGTTGTACTCCATCCATCCGTTCTGACATATGGATCAATTGGGGAGATTGACTCAGTTGAAATCATGTTTATGGAACCCTTTTCAGGTTCTCTCAAATACTCCTTTGGGATTGTTATATTCTCTTCCTTGAGGTTCTTCTCGAGCCAGTACTTAAAAACGAAACACTTGCAACCGGTGGTATGGGAAATAATTTGGTTCATTCTTCTTGGTTCATTCTTCTTATCCACCTCTTCGGGTTTCTTTGGATCAGGCAGTTTGAATTCTGGTTTCTTCGTCAAGCTTTTGAATATTTTAGGTACAACTTCATCTTTGAAAGAGTAAACAACTTTCTGTCGCTCTAACAAGAATATTCTTTTACCCGCTGTTCGAGGTGATCCCTCCTGAGACGGTCGTTTGTTGGATTGACTGCTCTATTTCTGAGGGTACTGTCATGTAGACTGACGATGATCTTCTGCATATATCTTTATCGGCTACTTTCCTTTGTCAACAGTTGCGACTACCTCTGATTTCTTTTTGAACACTCTGGTCACCTTAGCCTTTTCATGTGGCTCCATGTGCTTCATTTCTTCTTGAAGACTGCTGGCTTTACTGAGTAGCTTCTCCAAGGATTTGATGGTGAGTCCCTTTGAGTTCCATAATTTCATTTAGAACATGGGAAGCCTCGATAGCAACCATAGGTTACCTCCACCAAGGAATTCCCGATCATCCGATAGAGACATC
>NW_018251555.1:450-1529 GCF_001263595.1 Phalaenopsis equestris | reverse complement strand
AGCAAATCTTTTCACAAATAACTGTTCCAACTTAGAAATGTTTTAACTGACCCGTTGAGCAGGTCGGCGTACCAGTTGAAAGCAATCCCTGAGAAGCTGCTGACGAACTGCTGACATAGTAGAGCTTTGTTATTCCTCGTGTTTCTACAATTAGCTCAAAAATGTGCTATGTACTATATGGGATTTCCTATCCCATCGAATATCCTGAAGTTTGGGGTCACAAATCCCTTGGGGAAAGGCACGGCATCAAACTCCTCCGGGTAAGGTCTACCCTTTAAAATTGATGCAACGCCCTTGGACTGGGCTAAGGCATCCCGTACCTGTTCAACCATTTGCTTGAACTCTTTTTCTGGCATGGCACTTGATGGAGAATCCTTCTTTGGTTGTTCTTCTTTGTCTATCGAAGTAGCCTCCCTTCTTTCATCTGCGATGTGTATGATTTCTGGCTGATTAATCTCTGGAGAAGCCAATCTTGATGCTTGTGATTGCCCCTAAATGGTGGCCATGGCGGTCATAGCTGCAGTCATCTCTTTTATTCTTTTCTCCAATAGAACAACTTGCTCATCCCTAAGGAGGATAACCATACGTAGCTGGCTCATCTACGACGTTCTCTTCAGTGTGAGGTTGAGCCTCGCCCGCAGATGTGGTAGCTCTGGTTTCAATCACATGGACATACATGAAATCTTCCTCCAAGTAATCACTGTAATCAAAATCCTCATTGTCACTATCGATGGAAACTCCGTGTTCTCAAGCCAACTCAGAAATCTCAATCCTGAGTTTCTCGAATTTTTCCTCAATTATCAACTCCTTGATTACTCTAAGATCTGGAGGACCTTAATGGAGATCCTCAACCTGTTCTTCCATCTCGCTGGCTATTGTCGCGATGATGTCAGGTATTTCAGGCACTGGTTTTACTTCCTGTCCTGCAGGCTCACTGAACTGTATCGGTGCAGCGACCTTGGGTACCCATACCCTCTTCTTCTTTGACGATGATGTCCTAGGATGGGACGTCTTTGTAGAAACATCGGTATGTCGAGGGAAGGTATGCTCCCCGTGGTGTAGACAGTGTCAAGTAATTT
>NW_018251555.1:0-409 GCF_001263595.1 Phalaenopsis equestris | reverse complement strand
ACCCTCTCATCCCCAGTCTTGACCTAGTCGGCCGGTGACCTGTGGTCCTGGTGGTGGTATGATTGGTGGTGACCATAGCAGCATCGACTCGGTGTCCCAAACGGCGCCAGCCGGGAGCACGGGTAGGTGACTTTATAGTCGACCTATGAGATTTTCTAGCGGACTTAATATCCTTCAAAATTTCATTCTTCATATGAGGGGAAATTGCATGTCCCACTCTATTAAGTAATTCACTAACAGAACATCCTTCTTTAGTGGTACGCCTTCTAAAGACTGCACTAACTCGGGTGATGGGGCTGAATTTCTTTCCCTTCTCATCATGTCCATGAGGTGATAGTAATGCGGCAGCAATCTTCCGGATACTCTCATATTATTATTTTATTTTTATTAAATAATCCAGAATTTAAAA
>NW_018251554.1:51473-54481 GCF_001263595.1 Phalaenopsis equestris | reverse complement strand
CTCAGGCTCTCTCCCTCCCTCTCTTTCTCTTTCACGCTCAATCCCTCTTTCTCTGCCTCTCCTCTCTTACTCTCTCTATTTCTCTTCCTCTCAGTGTCTCTCTCTCTTCCCTCGCTCTCTATCTCTATCCTAATTTCTTTACTTCTTTCTATATTCTCTCTTCTTGTATCTTTCTTCCATCTCTTTAGAGAGCATCTTTGCTCATTCTCTCTATCACTCACTCTCTCTTATGCTTCCTCCCCCACAGTCTGCATTGTCTCTCTCTCACTCTCTCTCACTCTCTATCAATCCTTCTCTCTCTATTCTTTGTTCTCACACTCTATCTCCATATCTTTTTCCCTTTCTCGCTCTTGCTTTCTCTCACACCCTCTCACTCTCTTTATCCCACTCTCTTTCTCAACTATATCTAGCTCTTTTTTTCTTTCACAATCTCTCTATTTCTTTCTTTCCCTCCACCCCTCTTTCACATTATCTCTCATTCTCTCTTTCCTTATCTTTCTCTCCATCCCTCACTATTGCTCTTCCTCTTGCTATTTTTATCATTCATTCTCTCTCTCACTTTCTCTCCCTCATGCTCTCTCTCATTCTCTATTTCTCATTCATTCTTTTTTCTCCCACCCTCCCTCTACCCTCACTTTCTCTCTCTTTCTCCTCTCTCCTTTTCTTTCTTTCTCTTATCACTCCCCTTTTGCTCTCACTTCCTCATCTATTTCTCACTCTCCTTAAAAGTGTGAGAGAGTTGATGGTATAGAGCCTCTCTCTTTTGCTCATTCTCTCCTCTCTCACACTTCCCCATCACTTACTCTCCTTACCTCTCTATCTATCCCTCCATCTTTTACTCCCTCTCTCTTACCTCACTCTCCACCTCTCTCTCACTCTTTATTCTCATTTTCTCTCTTCTCTTTCTCTACTTCTTCCCTCTATCTGTCTCTCTTTCTCTCTTTCTATAACTCCCACTCTCTCTGTTGCTCTTGCTTGACCACCTCTCTTCACTTTCTCTATCTCAACATGTCTCTTTCTCGATCAAATTCTACCTCACTCTCTTATTGACTTTTCTCTATCCCTATATTCATTCTATCAATCCCCCTATCTCTCTTTCTCTCTCTAACACCCTCCAAGTCGCTTGCTCTTCTCTCTCACAATCTCTCTCCCCCATCTTCCTCTCTTTTTCTCTCTACTTCTCATGATCTCTCTATCTCTAGTACTTCTCTTCACCCTTTTATATTTCTTTTCATATCAAGCTAGAGAGCAAGAGAAAAAGAGAGTGAGTAGAAAAAGAGAGAGGAGGGGGAGAGAAAGAGTTAGAGAGGGAGAGAGATAGTGAGTGAGAATGAGTGTGAGAGAAAAGGGAGAGTGACTAAGAATGGGAGAGAGTGGGCGTAAAATTGAAGGAGAGGGAGAGTTCTTTCTCTATCACACATGCACACACTTCTCTCAATCTTTCAAATCTCTTTGTCCTCTCCCATCTCTCTCTATGTCTATCAATTGCTCTCTCTCTCTCTCTCTTCTCTTACCTTATGTCTCTATCACACTAACTCTCTCACATTTCCTCTCCACCTCACACTCAATCTCACATACACACACGCTCTTACTTTCTCTCTCTCCCTCCCTTCCTCCCTTTCTTCTCTCAACCCCTCTCTCTGCCTCCCTCATCCCTTTCCCACCCTTTCTCTCTCACACACTTTATCTCTTTATCTCCAGCTCTACTTCTGTTGTAGCCTCTCTCTGCTTTTAACTCTATGTCACTCTAAATCTATTCCGTAATCTCTCTCTTTTCCAATTTCTCACTCCCCTTTATCTTCCTTTCAAGCTCTTTTCCTCTCTGCTCTTTCTCTAGCTCCCTTCCTCCTCCCTCCCTCCCTCCTACCCTTCAACGTGTGGGAGTGGGAGAGAGAGTGAGACAGAAAATTAGAGAGAGTGTGACAGAGAGAAATATAGAGAGCTCTCACTTTCTCTATCTCTCTCATTTGCTCATCTCTCTCTCACACACTCTCTCTCTCTTGTCTCTCCTTTGGTCACATTCTACCTCTCTATACATTGCCCTTCTACTGACTCTTTTCTCTCTCTCCCAATTTGCTATCCCTTAATTTGATTCTATCATTCTCTCTCACTCTCTCTAACAACCAACCTCCCTCTCAATCTCTTAGCTCTCCCTCTCTCACATTATCTCACTCCAATCTCCCAATCTCTCTACTGCTCTTTGTTTCACTCTTCTCTTCTCTCTCTCTCTTTAACTCTCCCCCTCCCTCCATCCCTCTATTTCAAACCCTTTCTCCATCTTCTTCATCACTCTCTTTATCTCTTTCTTTCTCTCTACCTCTTTCCTCTCTCACACTAGCTTTTACTCTCCTTCTCCCTCTCCGTCCATCCCTATTCTCCTCTAATAGTACAAGAGAGATAAGAGTGAGAGATAGTGGGAGAGTGAGAGAAAAAGAGTTTGAGAGATAAAATGAGTGATAATGTGAGAAGTAAGAGAGATGGACTAATAGAGAGAGTGAGTGATGAAGAGGGAGGGATAGTTAGAGAATGAGAGAAAGTTTATGTCAGAGAAAGCGTTAGAAGGAGAGGGAGAGTGGTGTATTCTCTATCTTAGTTCACTTTCTTACTTGTTATCATTCTTGAAATCTTTCTCTATTTGTTCTCCCGCTCACTTACTCAAGCTCCTTCTCTCTATCTCTCACTATAGATGAGAAAAGGAGATGCTTCATATTCTCTTTCTAGCGACTGAGTGAACGAGTGAGAGAGGGAGAGAGAGAGAGAGATAAGTAAAGGAAAGAGCCTCATACTTTCTCTCTTGCTCCCTCAATCAATTTCTCTCTCACTATTATCTAGCTTAATCTTGCTTTCTCCTATCTCTTATCATTTTCTCTCCTTCTCAAGCTATCAACCCATCTCTCTCCTAACACTATCACTCTTTCTCTCTCACTCTCTCTACCTCTCTATTTCTCCTCACTCCCTTTCTTTTCTCACTCCCGATATCTCTTTCTCTCTATCTCTTATTGGAAGAG
>NW_018251554.1:46978-51395 GCF_001263595.1 Phalaenopsis equestris | reverse complement strand
GATAAGATAAAATAAGAGATTACAAGAGAGAGAGCATGAGAAAGGCAAGCGAGAGCTCTCTCTGTATCTCTCTCTCTCATTGTCCTCTCACACACTCTCTCGCTCGGTGGAAGATAGTTAAAGGGGAGGGAAGCTAAAAGGGGAACTGAGGGAGAATGGGCTAGAGATAGAGAGATAGAGTGAGAGAGAGAGAGAGAGATAGGGTGGAGAGAGAATGAAAAAGGCATATAGTGGTGGGGGAGAGATAGAGAGGAGAGTGTTAGAGCGGGAGAGATTTAAAGTTAGAGAGAGATAGTTATAAAGAGGAATAAAGCTAAAGAAAAAGCAAAAGAAAGGAGAGAGAAAAATGTGATAAAGAGTGAGAGAGTGAGAAGTGAAAGAACGAGAAACAAGAGTGCTAGAGTGGGTGAAGAGGGTGAGTTATAGAGAATCTGGGAGGGATGTAAGTGTGAGAGGACAGGTAGAGTAAGAGTGAGAAAAGAGTGAGATTTTGAAGAGAGAGAGCGAGAGCGAGAGCATGAGAGTTAGAGAGGGAGAATGTCATAGTTAGAGAAAGAATGAGAGGAACATAAATGGAGATAGAGATAAAGAGATAGAGAACAAGAGAAAAAGTGGAGAACCTTAGTCTTCAATCTGAAAGCTTCCTTTCGTGCTCCCTTACTGCCTCTCTGTTCTCTTTTTTTTTTACTCCCTCTCTCTATCACTCTTTTTCTCCTGACGCTCTTGTAATTCCTTTCTCTCTCTCTCACACACACAATCTCTCTACCCTCTTTTGTCTCTTTCTCTCTCTATCGCTCTGTTAGTCTGTCTCTATCTTCTCTCTCAAAAACACACTATTTTCTCTCTCAACCTCCCTCTCCCTTACTCTCTTAATGTATCTCACTCGCTAAAACTCTCTCACTCTCTCTTACCATCTTAGTTCTTTTTCTACCTTTCCAACTCTCTCTCTCTCTTCTCTCTCTTCTCTCTTATAAGTAAGTTGTGCATGATAAATATCTATTCTCCAACTTAAGTAGTGGTGTCAGATTTTTAACTCTCACTTCTCTAGCTATCTTTTATCTCTGTCTCACTCTATCTCAGATTCCTTATCTCCCTTCCTACCTCTATCATGTGTAATGTAGAAATGGAGAGAAAGAGATCTCTCCCTCACTCTCTCACCTGCTCTCTCACTATTCGCCCTCATTCTTACCCTTTCTCCTTCTCTTTCGTGAGTGAGAGGAAGGGAGGAAAAGAGAGCAACCAAAGGGAGGGAGGTGTATTTCTCTCTCTTCTCTTTCGTTGTCTCCTTCTCTCTCTATCATAAACCATCTCTCTATAACTCTCTTTAGAATTATTTTTTTAATCTCTCCCTTCTCTCCCCACCCCTATCTCTCTCTCTCTCCCCCTCTCAACCTCTATCCCTCTCCCACACTCACTCTCATGTTCTCTCACTCTCCCTACATCTCTTGTTTTCCTCAATCTCTCTCCCTCTCCTTCTATCTCTCTATTTCTCAATATCTCTCTTGTGCACCCTCTCTCTATCTCTCCACCCCTCACTCCCTCGTAGCCTTCCTTTTACTCTCTCAACCTCACTCCCTCTATCATTGTCTGTCTCTCTTTTACATCATTTATTTTTCTCTCCCACTCTCACTCTCACACACATTCTCTCCTTATTTTTTCTTCCACCCTTCCTCCTAACTCTTTCTCTCTCTCTCAATCCCTCACTCTTGCTTTATCTCTATCTCTCTCACGCTTGAACTATCCTTGTCTCTCTTCACACACACACTCTCTCACACTTACTCTCTCACTCTATCTGTTATTCTTTCTTATTATCCTCTCTAATGCCTAAACCCCTCCCCATCCCTCTCTCCCAATCTCACTTCTCCCTCATGTATCTCTTGCTTTTTTTCTCTTTCATGCTATCTATTTCTTTGCATATCTCTCTCACAAACTATTAAGCCTTCTCTCCACATCTTTCTTTATATGCTTCCCTCTCTCCCACTATCTTGCTCTTTCTCCCTCTCATTCTATAAATCCCTTTATCTCTCACTCTATTTTTACCTCTCTCTCTCTCTAAGTCTCTTGATCTCTCTCACTCTTTCACTTCTCTCTCTTATTCTCTCTCTCAATTTATCTCTCTCACACTCTAACTCTTTCACGCCCTCCATATCTCTTTCTTTCTCCTCTTCTTTTTTCTTTCTCAATCACTTACTTAGCCCCTTCTCTCTTATTGTCTCTCTCATCCTCCCTATCTTTATCTTCTCTCACTTTCTACCTCTCATACTTTCTCTCTCATTCACTCTATCACTCTTCTCTCTCACTCACTCTTTTTCCTGCCCTCTCTCTCTCCCCTCTCTAGGTTCCTCCCCCTGTCTCTTCTCTCTCTTCTTCTTTCGTTCCTATCTCCTTCCCCTTTATCACTCTCTCTCTCTGTTTAATTCACTCAGTCTCACACTGCCTACCTTTCTTTTTTCCTCAAATTTGTCTCTCTCAATCTCTCACTATTTATCTCTGGCTTTTTGTCTCTTATTCTCTCTCTTTCTCTAAGAGTTTGCCCTTCTCTTTCTCTATGAGTTTTTCCTTCTCTTTTCCTTCCCTCTTTTTCTCTTGTTCTCACTCTTTAACTCTTTTCCACTCAAAATCTCTCATTCTCTCTCTCCTAAACTCTCAGACACTCTTTTCTCTCTAATCATTTCTCACTCTCGCTTGTCTAATTTTGTTTCTTTCATATTATTTTTTCTCTCTCTCATCATCATTCTCTGCCCCCCATCTTTCTCTTGCTCTCTCTTCTTCCTCCTCACTTCTCACAACCTCTCCCTCTATATCTCCCTCTACAATGAGAGAGAGAAAGATGAAGTAAGAGTGAAGTTAAAGACATAAGAGAGATGGAGAAAGTAAGGGAGGAAGGATAAATATATAGAGTTTGACATGAGAGATTGGGAGAGATGGAGAGAGGGTAGGTGAGGAAAAAAGGAGAAAGAGGAAGGTAGGGAGGGAGGAAGAAAGAGAGGGATAGAGAGTGAGAGAGAATCATTAGAGATAGAGAGTAAAAGAAGAGAGACGGAGTGAGAGGGAGGGAGTTAGAGTGAGAGTTAGAAAGAGATGGAGGGAGGGAGGGAGGGAGGGTTAGAGAGGAATGGAGAGTGAGAAAGCAAGAGAGGATGAGAGATTACAGAAGAGAGTGTGAAAGAGTTAGAGTGGGAGAAAAAGCAGAGAAAGGTAAGAAATGAGAGACAGAGATATAGAGAGATAGAGCGAGACAAAGTGAGAGAGAAAGAAAGAAGAGGGAGAGAGATATTTATATTTTCTCTCTCTCCTTCCCTACCACTTTTTCTCTCTCCTTCTCTAACTCTCTCATGTAATCTCTCTTTCTCTTTCAATCACTTACTCTCCTATCTTTCTTGCTTGATCTTTCTGTATTTTCTTTCTCTAGCTCACCATCTCTCTCCCTCAGTCTCTCCCTCAGTCTCTCCCTCCCTCCATTTCTTAGAGCGTAAAAAAGAGAGATATAGAGACAAAGAGAGTGCGTGAGTGAGAGAGGAAGAGAGAAATAAAGAATGAGAGAGAGAAAGAAGAGGAGGAGGAGAGATTAGAGAAGAGAGTTGGAGGGAGGGAGGGAGGGAGATAGGGAGAGTATGCCTCCATCTCTTTCAGTACTTAGTGTGTCTCTCAGTTTTTCTCTTCAGCTCTCTCTAGCACTCCCTTCCCATATTATCTCTCCCTCGCTGTCTCGCCCTCTCTCCTATCTCTTAAGAGATATTGAGTGAGAGAAAAAAGAAAGAAAGCGGTGAGGGGAAAAGTGAGAGAGAGACGTAGTGCAGAAGACAGATAGAGATAAAAAGATCTAGAGAACAAGAGAAAAATAGAGCGTGTAGAAAGAATAACAGAGGGAAAAGGTAAAAAACAAGATTTAGAGTATGAGAGAGAGAGAGAACTTTTTTATCTCATCTCTTCATTCTCTATGTCGTATGGAGAGAGAGTTTGAGAGGCAGAGTGATCGTCATAAAAATATAGAGAGCTAGAGATGATAAAAATATAGAGAGCTGAGCTGGAGATCAAGAGAAAAAGAGTGTAAGTATAGAGCGGCACAGAAGGGGAAAGAAGCGTTAGAGAGAGAAGAGAGGCAACATGTATGTGGGAGCGCTAAAAAGTAGAGAAAGAGGAGGGATTGAAGGAAATGTAAGATATAGCGAGAGTGAGAGAGTAAGAGATAAAAGAGAGAGTAGGAGAGTGAGAGAAGAGGACGAGCAAGAGATTGTGAGAGAGAATGTGAGAGGGAAGAGCGAGGAACAAAGAGGGATAGGGAGGGACAAACAGAGAGTGAGAGGAAACAAGATAGGGAGAAAGAAATAGCGAGAGGAGAAATGGAGAAATAGATGAGAGAAAGAGAGAGTGAGATTAGCTAGGTAGAAAGGGAAAAAGAAAGTGAGGGTGAGGG
>NW_018251554.1:46620-46888 GCF_001263595.1 Phalaenopsis equestris | reverse complement strand
AGAAAAAGAAGAACAGGGAGAGAGAGGGAGGGAGAGGTAGGGGAAAGAGAGAAAAAAGAGACAGTAGAAGACTAGTGTGAGAGATAAAGGGAGAGAGATGGTTAGAGCTAAAGGGAGAGAGAAAGCAAAAGAGACGGAGAGAGTCGGAGCAATAAAGGTAGGGAGGAAGAGAGACAGTGTGAAAGAGGGGAGGGAGAGAAGATGGGAGAAAGAGGGTAAGTAGAAAAAACAAGAGACATTGGGAGATACAGCAAAAGATATATATATA
>NW_018251554.1:40892-46603 GCF_001263595.1 Phalaenopsis equestris | reverse complement strand
TATATATATATATATACATATATATATACATATTAAAAGTTGCCTCTAGGTCCACATATAAGTACAGCTACATGATTTTGATATGGGGAATAGACAACAAATCCCCATGAAGTAGAAAAGCTAGATATGGAGGAGTGGAGTTGCTAACAAAACATATTAAAAGTTCCTACCTAAATTAGCTAACCAATGTGCAAGACCATTACCTTCTCTAGGAATGCAAGTAGGTGTAATATAAATAGAGTTAAAGTATGGTAGGATTTTGTTCTTCCACTTCTTAATGTGCCAAAGAGGAGTATCTAGCTACTGCAAAATATTGATACAAGTAAGGCTATCAGATTCCACCACTAGGTGTGAAATCTTAGAAATATTGGCAATGTAAATGGCCCAACATATGTTAGGCATCTCAGCTTCCAAGGGATCCAATGCCACAGTTGGGGAGTAGAAGTGTAGGAGACACTTCCCATTGGAGTTCCTAAAAACACCGTCAATTCCAGCATCACCATTTGAGTAGCTCCCATCAGTATTAACCTTTAACCAATTAGGCATGGGAGGAGTCCAATAAATAAGGGAGGGGGCAGCATATTTTCATTGACATTGGGAGCATAATTCAAACAAATATTATTGAACTTATAATGTTTGATAAGTTTCAGGATATAGGAGGTACAATTTGTTACCGCACCTTTTACCACAAGTTGAATCTCATCAAATTTAGCTTGGTTTCTAGACATCCAAAGATACCAGGCCACAATGCATAGAATAACAGAAAGTTTGGCTTCATACCAATCCAACCAGCAAATAGAAAATATGTCCCATCTCAGTTTAAATCTTTCCACTTTTAAATGATCCAAGAGACTAGACCAAACCTGTTGAGAGAAAGGGCATTGAAAAAACAGATGGTCTAGAGACTCCTCAAAATTATTGCACATGTAGCAACAGTAGGGTCTCCTTAACCCTTTAAGCTTCAAAATGTCATCAGTAGGTAGTAGCATTAGCTAGAGCCTCCAACTGAAAAAAAAACATGGATGGGGTGAGCAGCTGACCCCAAATATCCTTGCCCCAGCTCACTAGATTCTACTGAAAGAATTTGTGATATATAAATGAAGAAAGCTTTTGTGAAGGAGGTTGCTTGTTTACTACTTTATCATTTTGTCCAGCAAATATTAGTGTGTTTACTACCTGATGTGTCTGAACAGGATTTAATATAGTTTCCAACAACCTTCAGTTCCACTGGTTATCAGTCCAGTAGTCTTTCACTTGACAAGTATGACAGCTACTAGAATTCTCCTAATAGAGCTTATCACCATTGCATATCCATTGGTCTAGCCAGAAATTGATTTGGCCCTCCCAACTTCCAGATAAAAAGTTCTTCGGCATGTTCCCTGATGGATAGGAGCTGTACCCAAAGTTTGGAATTTCCTAACTTCTTAGTAACCAGTGTAGGGTGTTCACACTTTTACAGTATTTACCCATCAAGAATTTAGACCAAAGACTATCCTGGGCCCTGAATTTTATCCATAATTTGCAGAGGTTGATAAAGCTTAAGCGTTGGAAGCTTTTGAAACCCAGTCTTTCAGCATGTATGGGCTTGCATAATTTCTGCCAAGAAGGCCAATGATATTGTTTTTTCTGCCCTGTTAGAAAGAATTTGTTGAAAATCCTCCCTAAAGTGATTTGAGTACTTTTCTTCATACAAAACATTTGTAATGCATAAGTTGGAAGGGCTGTAAGAATGCTTTTCAGTAAAGTGATCCTCCCCCTACTAGAGAGGAGTAGATTGGTCCAGCACTGAAGTTGAGCTTTAATTTTTTCAATAATATCCTTGAATTGGGTTTGCTTGGTCTTACCTTTAATCAATTGAACACCCAAGCAATGGATAGGCAGCGAAGAAATGCAGAATCCAGTGTAATTAATGATCCATTATCTAGTTTGAACTTTGGCTTGAGCACTGAGATAAATTTGGCTTTTTTGATGATTCGGCTTCATACCTGATGTTAACTAAAAATGTTTGAGGCCTTGAAAAAGAACTTTTACAAAAGTCTTTGAAGCATTAGAGAAAATTATGATATCATCAGCATAAGATAGATGGCGATGTCAATGTTAGACTTGTGATGGTATGCCAAATAGGGAGACTTAGAAAATATTTGATTGAGAAGCCCAGAGAAGTAATCAAAAGCGAGGATAAGAATAGTGGGAGACAAAGGATCTCGTAGTTTAATGCCCCTGGATGCACTTAAGAAGCCATGACCTTTCTTATTCACTAACACAGAGTGAGCATTGCTCTGAAGCCACCTATGGATAAGTTGTATTAAGTTAGCTTGGAAGCCCCAAGTAGAAAGAGCTTGTAGTATAAAATCCCAATTAATGGTATCATAGGCCTTCTTAAGATCAAGTTTGAAAATAACATTGTCTCCTCTACATCTTCTATCTAAATCCAGCAATAGTTCTTGAGCCAATATAATATTATTGAAGATGGATCTTCATTTAACAAAAGCTGCTTGATTGGCACAAATCAGCTTACTCAGATGAGGCTGTAGCCTGAACACTAAGATTTGGCTGATGATTTTGGAGATCACATTGGTTAAACTGATTGGTCTAAAGTCCCCCCAATTTCTCCTGAGTTTGTTCTTAAGAATTAAAGTAATAGTTAAGGCAGTAAGTACCTTGGTGGAATCCACACTCTAGAAAAATTTTTACACAACAAGAATGACTTCAATTTTAATTCTAGTCCAAGATGATTGATAAAAGGTAACAGAAAACCCATCTGGTCCAGCAACCTTGAGTCCATCAATAGAATCTAAAACTAACTTAATTTCATCTTCCATAAGGATCTGAGAAAATTTAGAATTCTTGAGAAGTTCCCTGCAGTCAGTAAAGAGGTGTTCATCAATGGATTCTTGCAGTTAAATAGCTTCTGAAAATAAGCCACAACATCATAGCTATGTCATCAGCAAAAGTAAGTTTATGCCCATCAGAATCTGTAATAGTGAGAATCATGTTGCATTTTATTTTAAAATTGATACAAGCATGACAATAGCTTGAATTTCTACCCCCTTCAGTAAATTAAGTGCTGGCAGCTTTCTGTTTCAAAAAAGTTTCATAAAAATTGATTTGAGCGAGAAGATTTTCATTAGCATTGTGAAGATCAGCTTCAGAGTTCAACCCCTGCTGACTCAGTAGCTTATAAGTCTTTATGGACATTCCCAAATTTCTCCCAATTCCAACTTTTAAGGTGGGATGCAACCTTCTTTTGAAGATTCGATAAATTTTTCCAGGGACTAGCATCCTTTTCAGCAACCCAGACCTTATCAACTTCCTTAATGAAATCTTGGTGAAGTGCCCACATATTTTTGGAACCTAAAAGAATAGTTACCTGTAGGTTTTGAATTATTGATGGCACGAAGCAAAGGTCTGTGGTCAGAACCTGCCATGGCAAGATGAGAAATCTGAGTATATAAAAAGGTTTGGAGCCATTGTGAGTTCCCCAGCATTCTGTCCAATCTCTCCCATAAGGTTCCTCTTCTCGAGGTAAAAGGTTGGCCTTCAAAACCCAAATCATAAAGTGCAGCATCAGTAATAAAGTCACTGAACTTGGCTAGGTAGATGTCAAATGAGACCTCCCACCCCTTTTTTTAGTTGGTGAAGCAATGCCGTTGAAATCTCCTCCCAAAATCCAGAATGAATTGATAGTATGAATCAATTGAACTAACTCCTGCCAAAGCGTTATTTGAGAGTTAACATTTCAGCTAGCATAGATGAAAGTAGCAAAGCCCATGTGCGCATCAATGGAAAATTGTAAATGAAAGAACTGAGTGATTAACTAAGACAGTCCACTGCATCTCAGTTTTAGCAAAGAACCAGATTTTTATGTTGATATTAGCATAATTTCTAAATTTAGGGAACTTCCTGAGTATCTTTTGAGGTTGTTTGGTAACCATAAGCTCCAAAATAGCAAAGCACCAAATTTTATGAGTCTTGACCAGATGGATTAGTCTCTTGAGGGAAGATGGATGAGAAACCCCACTAATGTTCCAACATAAAAACTGAATCATTATGAAAGGGTTTTACCATTCCCTCTAGTTCTAGGGTAGTGATCAGAAAGAGCTGTTGTAGGATTTGCCCCTAAAGAGGTTTGATCCTCCAATAGGTGTTGTAATTTAGCCCAACCTTTCTTTTTCTTCTTGCTATTTTTTTGTAATTGCCATTCCTCTGTAAGGATTTCGGTTAACTGATTCATATGCTGCCCCTCTACTTGAGTGGTCTAAAATGAGCATTGTGCATCAGCTTCAATATTTGTATCAGGTTGAGGAACCTCATAGTTACCAGGATCGGTAGAGAAGTCTGGCAGTTCCTGAAGGAATGTTTCTCTAGGAGAAGTCATAGGAGACTCCACAATAATGAAATTTGTCTCCTCCTTGTGTGGCATAAGAATAAGACCGGTTTAATGAACCACTCCATTTGAGTGTTTAATAGGATCAAGATCCAGAGTGGAAGGAATAAGACTAGAAACTTTGGGTCTTCAGGCTTTCTAGATGAACTAGCAGGAAAATTTGCAATATCAGTTGCAGGAGTAGGTTCCTTCTTCCCTATCTTAGCAGTGGTAGCAGCTCTCCTACCACCTGCTTTGAGCTGTGGGTGTAGCCTATAACATTTGTCATCACCTGCTTTGAGCTGTGGGTGTAGCCTATAACATTTATCATCATTATGCCCAAACATTTTGCAGTGATTACAGTAATATGGTCTTTGCTCAGTTACAATGGGTTGCCAATATCCATTGTATTCAGTCCCCAACCAAACTTCCTCTATAGGAGGAAGTATGATGTCCCTTTCAACTAAGATCCTTGCCACAGAGGGTCTAGACAAGTTGCAAGTTGAGATATCAAGTTTCATTGGTCTCCCCAATAGAGCTCCAATTGAAAAAAGAACATTATGACGAAACTATTGTAACTTTAACCGTGGAAGTTTAAAGCAAATAGCAGTGATAAGGGGTTCTTGTGAAGGATCAAATGATGGTGTCCGCTTTAAAATTTTCATTGGTTGGTCTTCAATGTAAATGATCTTTTTGGAAAAAATCTTTGCATAGTCTTCTTCTTTAACCAATTGAATCATCACGTGTCTACCATCAAACTTTCTACCATCAAATAACCCCACCTTCCATGAGCCTAGGAGCTTCATATCATCAAAAGTTCTCCTAATTATATCCATTTTTGGGTGGCCCAAAGGAAATTTGCCAATCAGTGTGAATTTGCATCTATCATTGAGCACAGTGGTCTCAGCTTCAGTGAAAATGAGAGCATTCTTACCACCCTTCTTGCTACCATTTTTAAAGAGAGGGTTAAACTCACTGCATTCAAAAGAGTCATGATATTGTTGAGGGAATAACAATCTATCCCCCATGGTAGCAGTACCAAGGCCCACAACTTCAGCAAAAGATGACTTTCCTACAAAGTTTGGATTAGCTTGAGTAAGGTTATTCTCCATTGCATCAAAACAGTTCAGCAAGCAGAGAAGTGAAAACCAATGGAACAGTAAACCAGTCGTTGATTTGAAAAAGAGTGAGCCCGGGAAACCTCAAAAGATAAAAATACCACATAAGAAGAGGAAACAACTTCATCAGTACTTCCAAAGGACCAAAAGTGTGCATTAGCAGTAAGGAGAAGAGCACTAAATGAGCAAGAGGGTCACCAGCCGCCATTGCTAACCTAACAGAACAA
>NW_018251554.1:35403-40874 GCF_001263595.1 Phalaenopsis equestris | reverse complement strand
TATATATATATATATATATTAGAAAAGGAGAATTATGCGCCTCCCTACATGTTAATTATAAAAAAAGGTACAAAGATTGGTGGGAAAAGGATCCCCACTAGAAAACCAAAATAAATACATCACACACTCATAAGAATGATCCTCAGCCTCATACAACTCCACCCAAATATGAAGTATACCAATAGCAAAACATATACCCCATGTTTGCCACACCCAAAAAAAGAAACAACCTGCAATAATATGATCCACAAAATCTGTGTTGCAAGTAGACTCCATAGTGCACACAAATACCGCAACATGAGTCATCGAAGGCAAGAGAGGGCAGAACTTTGTAGTGTTATGGCAGTCTCCATAGTCACGTCCCGCAAACAAAAAATGGATTTGAATAAAGGTCTAAGCATCCAAGAAAAACAACATAAGCAAATCAAAATTGTTCCAGTTTGAAAATCATCCAAATTCTCATAGCAGCAGGTTCCAGAGCCAAAACTCTCATAAAATCGATAAAGAGCAATAGCTTTAAAAAACTGAAAGGGGGCAGCAGCTGCAATATAGGGCTCAGAGCAGGTTCCAGAGCCAAAATAGTCAGAAAACTAAAAGAGGGCAGCAACTGTAATATTATATCGAGTTCGAACATCGAACAGAAGCCGCATAGTAGCAAAACCAAAACAGGTTTCCAATACAACAGTTAATCAGAGACCAAAATGCAAAAAATTGAAAGCATAAACAAAACTAAAATTATCGCCTAATTTAAGGCACATCGAGCAAATCTCCATTTAAAAGAGTTTGCAAATAAGGTGGGGCAGAACACCCACCAAAACTCTTTGCAAACCTTGCTTTGCAAGCCAATCGGCGGCAGGGTAATTACATTCCCTATAAATGAAATGCATTTATATAAACATATTATACTTTTTAATGAAATCCTGAATCATGTTTAGCAAACAAATAATATTTCAAGCAGGAGGAATGTTCTTATTAAACATGTTAACAACTGCAATGAAGTCCGCCTCAATATATAAAGATTGAAAATGGAAGATAACCACAATCTGAGAGAATACCAAATAAAGAAACACTCAGCCTCTTAATAAGTAGAGGCACAAACTGGTGTGGCGAATTAACAAAGGAAGCTACCCGATGAATCACAAAAAATACCACCTGTTCCAGCGACAAATATTGTCCAACATCCACATTAAGTTTAACCCATCCATTGGAGGGGGGTTACCACCTAATCAAAGTGGCCCTCCTACCCCCCGGAGGAGGATTAAAGCATAACAAAACGAGACAAGAGGCTTTAGTTAAAGTAAGAAATAATATAAGTAGTGGTAGTAGGTGTAGGAGGTAGTACCTCGTACTTATGTGCATTCCTTGCAGATCAAAGGAGTAACAAAATAACTTACGGAAATGGTTGCAGCTTCCCCTCATAAATAGCTGCAGCTTTCCAAGCAATAAGAAAATTATCCCACTCCAAACGATCATTCAATCGTGGACTCTAATCTATTTTGGGTAGAATGTAAGTGGGAGGGACGGATGCAACAAGAGAGAGAGAATGAGAGTGAGGGATAATGATAGAGAATGTGAGTGAGAGATAAAGATAGTGATAGGAATGTAAGTGGGTGGGTAAAGGGGTGGGACGGATGCACCAAGAGAGAGAGAATGAGAGAGAGGGAGAACGATAGACAATGTGAGTGAGAGATAAAGATAGAGATAGGAAGGTTTGGGAGAGAAAGAGAGAAGAGTGAGAAGTGAGAAGTAGGAGAAGTAGAGCAGGAGAAAGGGCGAGAGAGAGTGAGAGAGAAAGATAGGGAGGGAGAGAGAGTGCAAAAGAGGGAGAGGAGAAAAGAGAGGGAAGAGAGGGAGTGAGAGAATTAAAAATAAAGCTAAATAAAGTGAGAGAGAGGGAGAGTGTGTGTGTGTGATGAAGAGATTGAGGGTGGTAGTGAGGGAGAGAGAGATCTCTCTCTAGCTCTCTATCTATATCTCTTTCTCTTACCCTCTTCTCACACTCTTACACTCTTTTTCTCTTTGTCCTCCATCGTATCCTATATCTCTCTACCTCCCTCTTTCTTGCTAGAGAGACGGAGAGAGAGCCTAGGGCAAAGAATGATATAGAAGAGAGAAAAAGAGAGAGAGGTATGGTGTAGTGGAAGAGAGAGATTGGGAGGGATTTTGATGAGGTGAGACAAAGAGTGATTAATAGAAGGAGATAAGTAGAGGGAGGGAAGAGAGAGTGGGAGAGAGAGAGGGAAGGAGATAGAAGACTGAGATAGAGAGAGGAGACATATAGAGAATAGTGAGGGCAGGAGAGAGATGGAGAGTGGTGAAAAGGAGGAGTTAAGTAGAAATATTTCAAGAAAGAGAGTGAGGAAAAGACCAAGGTAGAAGAGAGAGAGTTAGAGAGTGTGATATAGCTCTCTCCACTCTTTTCTCTCATGCTTCCTCCCTTCGTCTCTTTCTCTATCACTCACACTCCTCTTTCTTTGTCTCTCCTTTCTCACTTTCTCACTCACTCTCTTTATCCCTCTCTCTCACTATCTCACCCTCTTCCCTCACTCTCTATCTCTTTCCTGCTTTCTCTTCTTTATTTCTATCTTCTCTCTCATCTTATCTCTCTTCCCTCCCTTTAGAGAGCATTTTTGCTCAATCTCTCTTTCACTCACTCTCTCTCATGCTCCCTCCCTTTCTCCTATTCCCCCCCCTTTTTCCCCCACCCTCCCTCTCCCTCCCTTCCTCTCTTTTTGTCTTCTCTTTTTCTCTTTTTTACTCTTTTCTCTCTCCCACTTTTGCTCTCACTTCCCCATCTCTCTCTCACTCTCATTAGAAGTGTGAGAGAGTTGAAGGTACATAGCCTCTCTTTCTCTCCCTCACTCTCCCTCCTTCTCATGCTCACTCTCCCCCTCTTTCTTGTTCTATCTCTCTATTACTCTCTTTGCCGCTCTATTTGTCACTCCCTCTCTTGCTCTCTTTCTCTTACCTCACTCTCCACCCTTCTCCCACTCTTTATTCTCATTCTTTCTCTTCTCTTTCTCCTGTTATCTATCTCCCACTCTCTTTTTTGCTCTTGCTTGCACATCTCTCTTCACTCTCTATCTCAACATGTCTCTTTCTCGGTCACATTCTACCTCCCTCCCTTATTAACTTTTTTCTCTCCCTATCTTCATTCTTTCAATATCTCTATCTCTCTTTCTCTCTCTAACAACCTCGTAGTCACTTGCCCTTCTCTCTCACATTTTCTCTCCCCAGCTTACCTCTCTCTCTTTCTTTCTACTTTTCATGATCTCTCTTTCTCTTGCTCTTCTCTTCTCCCTCCTCTCTATCTTTTATTATTCACACAAACTCTCTACCTCTATCCCACTCTTTCTCCTTCATCTCCCCTCCCCCCTCTCTCCTACTCTCCTCCATATCTTTTACATCAATCTATGCCTCTCTTGCTCAACATTAATCTCTTCTTCTCTATGTTTGTTCTCTCCCACACTCTCTCTAAATCTCTCACTCAGTCTTCTCGGGTCCATTAATTTATAAACTTGTCTCCTCTCTCTATCTCTTTCTATTTAGATGTTCTCCCTTTCTTCTCTCACTCCCTCTTTCTTTCTTACTTCCTTCCTCCTTATCTCTCACTAGAGAAAGAAAAAAGAGAGGAAAAAAGGAAGGAGAAGGATAGAGAGGTATAGTGAGGTAGGAGCAACAGAGATTTGGAGGAAGATAGTGAAATTGAGAAAAAGATGAGAAGGGAGAGAGAGAACCAGAGTAAATGATAGTGAGAATGAGAGAGCAAGAGAGAGGGAGTGGGAATATGAGAGGGAGAGAGGGAGAGAGGGAGAGATGGGAGGTGTACTCTCTATCTTACCTCATCCTCTTACTTGCAATCACTCTTAAAATCTTGCTATATTTGCGCTCTCTCTCATTTAGTCAAGCTCTCTCTCTCACTAGAAAGGTAGAGAGGGAGGTAAAGAGAAAGTGAGACTCTTCGTAGTCTCTCTTTAGTGAGTGAGTGTGTGAGAGAGGGAGAGAGCGAGATAAGTAGAGGGAAGGAAAGAGCCTCACATTTTTTCTCTCTTGATCCTTCAGTCAATCTCTCTCTCACTATTCTGTCGCTTGATCTTTCTTTCTCTTATCTCTTATCATTCTCTCCCCCTCAAGCTATAAACTCGTTTCTATCTCCTAACTCTATCACTCTTTCTCTCTCGCTCTCTCTGCCTCTATATTTCTCCTCAATCCCTTTCTTTCCCACTCCTGATATCTCTTTCACTCTATCTCTAATTAGAAGAAATGAAGAGGGAGAGAGAGGTTTATAGCTTGGATAGAGAGGGATAGAGGAGAGATAGAGAAGAGAAGATAAAATAAGATATTACAAGAGACAGAACGAGAGATAAGTAGCAAAGGTGAGCTCTATCTATATATCTCTCTCATATTCCTCTCACCCACTTTCTCTCACTCAGTGGAAGATAGTTAAAAGGGGAGGATGTCTAAGAGGGCAAGCGAGAGATAGTTAGCTAGAGATGAGAGATAGAGTGAGAGAGAAACGTGGAGAGAGCATGAAGGAGGAAGATAGTGGCGGGAGAATGACAAAGAAGAGAGGGTTATAGTGACAGAGAGTTAAAATTAGATAGAAATTATTACAAAGAGAGAGAACAGATCAAAAGATAGGAGAGATAAGAATTTGAAAAAGAGAGAGTTGAGAGAGTGAGACAGTGAGAGAGCAAGAGTGATAGAGTGAGTGAAGAGGGTGAGTGATAGAGGATGTGAGAGAGATGTAGGTGAGAAAGTATGAGAAAAGAGTGAGATTTTGATGAGAGAGAGCGAATTGTGATTGATCAAATGGGAATACTTGATGGCTTATAAGAGAGAGAGCGTGATGCTCTTAATTTATACAATTTTCTTACTCGATTGAGGAGATTTGAATGAAAGTCTATGCATTTTTGCTTTAATATTCAAGTTTGAAGTGATGCATAATGCTGCATCTCTTGTTTTCTTTTGATTCAAAAATCATAATTATGCTTATATTACCCTCGTCAAATGCTAACGTTAGGGTGAGTATATCATGCATGTCAATTCAAAGAAACAAAGAACAGGGAGGGAGAGAACTAGAAATGAAGCTAAATAATATGAGAGTGAGGAAGAGTGTGTGTGAGTGATGGAGACATGGAAGGTGGTAGTGAGGGAGAGAGAGATCTCTCACTAGCTCTTTATCGATATCTATTTCTCACCCTCTTCTCTCACTCTTCCATGCTTTTTCTCTTCCTCCTCTCTAGTATGCTATCTCTCTATAACTCCCTCTTTCTTGCTAGAGAGATGAAAGAGAGAGATTAGAACAGAAAATGATAGAGAAGAGAGAGAAAGAGAGAGGTTGAGAGTGGTGGAAGAGAGAGAGTGGGAGAGATATTGATGGTATGAGACAATGAATGTTTGAGAGAGAGAGATAAGTAGAGGGAGGGAAGAGAGTGGGAGAGAGAAGGGGAGGGGGGGGAGGAGAGTGA